>NW_017731371.1:5339008-5374612 GCF_001890085.2 Hipposideros armiger
ATCCTCTTGGGACATAGATGAAGTCACAAGATATACAATAAAGTATTTCAAGTTTCAAAGTACCCTTTATCCTTTTCAGTCATGCATTTTTTCCTAGTTACTTCATTCCTTTCTTTCCTTCTATTTTCTAAATGGACTGCTGGAAGAAGCTTAATGTAACACTAAATTCATTACTTCTCTGGTATGTGAATATTTTCTCAATAGTCACAACAAACAGCTGACTGGTTTCTCCCTGAACATGTCTTAAGGAGTCCATCCCATTTTGAACTTGTTCTGTTTTTTATACATATTTCCTTGTCTACAATCTTTTGGTAATTTTCACCAATTGGACATTATTTTTTCTTAAGTGACAGATTTCCAGTACTCTTTAACATGACAACCCTCAAGATATAGTTATTGTTGAAAGACAATTCTCCATGGATCCTCTTCTTTTTCTGAATATCTTTCCAGTAAAGGCATTAATAGCATTTTGTTCTTTTCAAAGATGTTTGTTTAGAGATAGTATTTCCCATCCCCGAGGAAAATGGTTGGGCAGGATTGCAGCCATTTATAAAAGATTGGGATTTCCTAAGTTCAGGGTTTCTATCCTGTAATGCAACCCACTGTATGTGCAGGTATTAGCTGGATCTCTTTGCAGTGCCTTGTGGGAATTGGGGCTTAGGGAGCTGAAACAAGAAAATGTTGATACTCTGGGTACTGTGACTGCTCTGAGTAATAAACTGTCCCCTGTCTCTAAGTCTTGTGTCTCCTACCAGCATCCATGAAATTGTGTCAGGCTAATTGTCAACCTGTAAATATGATAAAATCTCAGCTCCTTCATAGTTGTTGGCAGTTATCATTATTCCCGCAGGATAAAACATTCTAGTTCCTTAAACCATCCTTCCTATTGTCAATCTTTTGAGTCATCTCTTGTTCTTATCAAACATTCTGGATGCTCTTCAGTGTAACTGTGTCCCTGCTACATAAAAAGAGAAATAATAGTCCATGCGAGGTCAGACAATTAGGTTCGCAAACTCATCCTAGAAAAAGTGCTACATATTTCATTGCTGAATATCACTATGGTCACCTTCGAAGTACTCCCCTTGGGAAAGCTATGCACCAATGCCAGTGCCTAGTCCAACTATCAAAGCAATTTTGGAACTCTTCCTGGAATGGCCATCAGAGCTGTTGTCGTATTACCCTTGATGTCCTGAACGTCATTCAAATGTGTTCCTTTCAATATTTCCTTTCTCTCCAGGTAAAGAAAGAAGTAATTGGTGACTAGATCAGATGAGTAAGGAGAGTGTTCCAATACAGTTATTTGTTTACTGGCTAAATACTCCCTCACAGACAGCACCATGTGAGCTGGTGGTGCATTGCTGTGATGCAAGAGCCATGAATTGTTGGTGAAAAGTTCAGGTCATCTAACTTTTCCATGCAGCCTTTTCAGCACTTCCAAATAACAAACTTGGTTAATTGTTTGTCCAGTTGGTACAAATTCATAATGACTAATCCCTCTGATATCAAAATAAGTTAGCAACATCATTGCAACATGTTCGCGAACTTAATTGTCACACCTCGTATGTAGTCTAAAATGAGTGGAACCAAATTATTTATTTTGTTCTGAAAACCGCATGTTATAAGACAGTCCAAAATAAAGTGATCTTTTTTGTAGCCATATTACTGTGGACTCATAGCAAATACACAGTCAGCCTAAAATCTTAGACATTTTTATCTATGAGAGCTCGAAACTGACCTATGTCAACGTTATATCAAACATAAATTCCCATCCAATTCTGGTACAGTTTTTAAGTTTTGTACCCAAGTCCGGGAATTAAAATTTTCCCTTTATTGATTTCACTGTATTACATTTGGTCCATATTCTAGGCTTTTTATAAATTACTTCCTTTGTTATCCTATTCATCACGCTCACCACCTTTGTGTCAGCCATAATTTGGCTCAGCAAGCCATTTATATATTTATCCACCTTCATGGTACAGCTTTGAAAATATCAGCGTCAAGGAGAGAGCCCTGGGCCATGCCGCAGAGGTCTCGATGCATTTAATGAGTTGGTGGCAGCAGTAACTGTAAGCAACTGCTCCGCATGGGAAAACTCCATGGAGATGTTTCATGGACAGGCTCACCCAGGACTCATTTAAGGCTGAGGACTCATTTAAGTCTGCAGCAAAGCTTTGGAAGACAGGAAAGCCACCAAAGTAATATTTATGTAATTTCCTGAGCTTAGCTGAAATGGTATGGATCTAAAGTGGAAAGTGGGAGTCACACAAATGACAACAAGGGACTCTATCCACATTTGTGAGTGCTTCAAACTCATAGGCAGTGAAAAGATTTCTGGCTATACCCACCTCTCTGCCCAGCACTTAACTCTGTTTATGCATAAAAGTAATCATGCAGCATCTGCCTGAGGAAAACTTCTCCTGGCAGCAGAGGTCATCAAGCATATTAGTCCACTTGAGAGTAGCATGGAATAAGGTAAGAGCACACACTTACGACTCCGGTAGCTTGGGTTCATGACTGGTTCTGCAAGGAACTAGCCAAGAGGCTTCTTAAAGTCAGTTTTCCTCGGCCTCACTTCTTCACTTGTAAATTGAGATGTTTGGACTAGTTAATCTCCAAGTACCTTTTACTTCCTAAAAAAATGTTTATAGCTAGAAAATTGGGAACCATTTACTGAATACCACAATGAAAGGGACAGATTGAAGAACAGATAATATGCCCCAGGTCACATGGCCAGTGTGAGGCAAAGTGAGAATCTGAATTCAGTGTGCTATGAATGCGTCTCTATCTACAGAATAGCAGTAGGAATCAAACCAATAGCAAAAGCTCTAGAAATAAAGAAAGCTCTAGAAATAGAAATAAGGTTTTCTAGAAATACTCAATTGAATCAACATTCCGCTGAAGTTCTTGTTGTGATTATTGTTATTTTTAAGAAACCACTTGGAAAAGAGGTTTTTGTGGGCTGAAAAGTAGCCTTTCACAGGGCTCTGAGGTTGACTAAATATACTGAATTTTGTTTTGTTTTGGATACTCAGCCTGTTTATATCTGGCCTCCAACCCTCACTAATTTTGTGACCTGGGGAAAATGAGTTAACTTTTTTGTACCTCATTTTCTCACCTGTAAAATGGGCATGATATTAATAGCATCTCCCCCATATAGTTTTTTTACAAGGACTAAATGAGAAGATGAGAATAGTAACTGAATAACAATCTTTAAATAAATATTGGCTTCATAACCATTAAAATGCAGGAGGGATATTTTATGTGCATACCTCACAGAGTTACTAAGTTATTTAAACATGTGTTCCCGAACACAAAACACTGCCATTAAAAATTCAGCTACTAAGGAAGATTTTTATAAAATTGTGCTTTTGTGATTATTTTAATTGTTTTTCCAACTTCAGAATATAATAAGGAAAATGTTCAGATAAAGTGAGGCTTAATTTGAGCTCAATGCCAAAAATAAAAATCTTTATCTTTGGAACTAGCATAGACCTCTAGGCATGGACAGACAGGGCTCTCTTTCTCATTCCCAGAAGTGCTTTCATCATACAGTTGTTTTTTTTTTCTTTACATGAGCCAAATATTTCAAAATATTTGGAAGCAGAAAGGATTCACTCTCAGATTTCTTAACATTGCTTTTGCTGGTGACCTTGGTGAAGTCAACTGAATTCTTTCGTGTTCCTCATAAAATGGAAATAATAAATGGGGCAGTTTAGCAAATAAAGCAATGATCTTTTGCATGCTTAAAATCCAGCCAAAATATTAAATATCAAACTATGAATATTTGAAAATAATGAATTTCTGTTTATTTTCCAAAAAGAAATAAGTTAAGCTCACATTTTGTTGATAAAACGAGATACATTGCACATGTGACAAATGCCACTTCATTGTAACATGCCCAGTAACATGTCCAGTGCTGAAACATGGGAGAATTTATTGTGGGTGTCCTCCAGCAGTATAATCCCTGTCTTTGGCCAGCCTACCTCCCCTTTAAGATAAGTAGAGGCCATTGCAGCTATTTTTAGTTTTAAGTTAGTTTTAAATAGGGACAACATTAATCTTGTAATTACCCTCCTCATAGAGTTTCAAGACTGAGCTTTCATGAAGGTCATATTGTTCCTTTGAGTGATCTGTAACTGGAGTTTCAAAGAATGCCCAGCTAGCCAGTATAGGAATGAAATTATATGTTTATTTAAATATCTCACCAAGGAGGGCAAGATATGAGAATGCTATGTCCTCTAACTTTTGCAAAGGAATTTTTGGCAATAAATCCCGTTGACTCTTTGGAATTGGATAGCTCTGCTTAGTACATTTGACAGTTTTCCAGGCTATCAGATTATTCACCATAGCTTTTGGTGGTGAGGTTTCCATGGGGTAAACACCTCTGGGGAGAAACCTACAATGGGTGTGTCCTACAGGATGTTACTGGGAAGTTGCGTGTAGAAGCCCCTGTGTTCAGCTATCCTCCCCCAGCAATTTCTCTCAAAATGTAACTTTTACTTTTTTTCCAGTGAAAACACCTGCCTGTATTTCTTGGATTGTTCTACATTACTGAGTTATTCTCTACCTTTGCTTACCTTTCTAGGTAATTTAAATGTAACAAATGAAAGTTTTGCCAAATGTTACAAGGTCACATTTTTCATGAATCAATTAATTCATTCATCAACATACATTACTGGGGGCCTCATGGGTTTTAGGCATTGTCCTAGGCCCTTATTCGGTTTACAGAAATAAAAACAGAGAATACCTCCTCTTGAGGAGAATACATCCTAGTAGAGAAGCACAGAAAGTTTCCACTTCTGACTGTTTACTACTGAATAGTTTTTGAAGAAGCTAACATTTTGGTAAAATTTTTCCCAGGATGCCCTTTAAGTTTGATGTGTGTTTCAGTTTACCTTCTAGAAACAAAATTACTCTCCATTAGTTTTTCAGTGAATATAGTTTTAAAGCATCTCATAAAATTCAGTAAAATATAATACATCATGCAATAAAGTAAAATATGATACAATAAATGTTATTGAAATATGTAAATGTCCTGAATGAGGTCTTTAGATCCCAGAACTTCCTTATGCTTTATTTCTGGAAATATCTTTAAAATGGATTTAATGAAAATGCTTGGATTTAGGCCAAATGAAGAACCATAAGTTCTAGGAAGCCAAATTAAATCAGTTAAACAGTGAGTGGGAAGCGTTACTCAGGGATTTCATCCCCCCTTCCTTTTAAGGAATCAGTGCTAAAAGTTTATAAATAGGGAGGAGGTTGATACCCAGATCAGCTGATCTATAAACAGTATCCATGCTGCATGAAACCTCTGGTTAATTTGAGGATGGAAATTATTTGTAATCATCTTTACTTACCTCATATATCCTAGCCAACACACTGCCTTAGATATAATGATTATTCAATAATTATTTGTCGCATAACACAGAAGTGAATTTAATTAAGTGCCCAAATATCTACTTATCCCCGAAGCCACTAAATACTGGCTGATAAACTTTCATACTCTGACTCTTCAGGTCAAAAACATGGAAGGTCTGTTACTACCTTTTGTGTGTTTTCTATTCACCGCCTCCCATTTAAAAAATTACTAGTCGGCCCTCTCTCTGAAAGGGAATTTTATTTTTCAAGTTGGGATGTTCCTCAGGGCTAGTTTTCATTTGGGGATATGTTTTACTTTGTAACCATCCGTTCAGCCCCATGTAAACATATTTTAAAATAGAAATATATAGATGGCTTTGCTTTGTCCCTTTTAAGCTAATCCCATCTTATATGAAATTTCTGCTCTTTAAAAGTCACCCCTTTACCCCAGTTTGAAATGGAAATTAGTATAATAAACATTTACTTAATAAATACACGGACAGAGGAACTGGGCTGACGGATTATCTTACATTTAAACATCCACTGGCAAAAACTAACCAACTCTTTTTCAATTTAACTTGACTGACTCTTTTTGGCTGGCAGCCTTTCTGCACTCAGCTGAACTGGCACTCTTCATATTTTAAAGAGACAGCTGGATTTCCAAACTTAATCTTTAAATCTCTAATAGCTTGGTCTCCACTATAATTCATTAATTCCCTCCTGCTTGTTCTAACGAAAGGAAAGGCTTAAAGTGGAAGGATAAAATATATATTTTTAAATCAATAACAAGCCTTGAAATGTATGTGGAGTCTTTTTGTGAAATGTATGTGGAGTCTTTTTGTTCAAAGAGATCGACATGCATTGCATTATGACTTCACACTTTTTAAATATTTTCATGCATCCAATTTTCTCATGTTACAGATTGAATAGCCAAGGCTCCAAGTTGCTATGTTGTTTTCTTTTGTTCAATCATTTGTTTGACAAAAATGCGTGGAGAGTTTTCTGTGTGGAAGGTGTTTTACTGGACATACATTGTATCAGATAGCATCACTGGCCTCAACTGGCCTCAAAATCCAAGAAGGGAACTAAGGGTCACAAATATCCAGCAAGTTACAGACTCACTTAGATCTTGGAAAACAAGATCTTGGAAAACAGGTGAAACTTCAATATGCAAAATCAGAAGAAAGAGGAAGAAAAAGGCACAAGACTGGGAAATGGCAGATCTGAGAGTCCTGGCCACTGTCAGAAATTCACTTCATGAGCTCCAGGACCTCAGGGTCTTCGTTTGTAAAATGAGGAATTGGGTTAGATGATCTTCAATTTGCCTCCAAGTGCTATCATTCCACAGCCTTGAAAAAGCATGGAATTACTATCAATGGTCTGAAATGAACAGTAGCCAAGGGGAGCTGGTGTATAGGGGTTCATGTTGAAAAAAAGAATAGCACGCTTTGGTCTTGAAAAATCAAACTGAGGCAATTACCTTGAACATAATAATAATAATAATATCTAATATTAAAATGGTATTCGATTTTAGTTTGGAAGAGCAAACATTTTTGAGTCTGCTCCACCCATCATGTGACATTCAGAAAACAGTACTGAAGGGCCAGATACTTGCATGGAGTTTTGTCATTCTTTCCTTTGTATTTCCAGTCGTTCCAATTAATTGCTTCAAAAAAGTTTGGTCATATCTTGCTCTTCCAAGATAGGAACCAGTCCCACTGGTGGATAAAATTTAGGCATTTGGGATCTTTAGCACACGATGTTATCAATCTTGGAATCTCAAAGGAGGAATCAGTGGCGTCAGGAATCCCTCCTTCTACCTTATTTTTACAAAAGTTGATGGGTTTTGCCAACAGATTGGTGGCTTTGCAAACTCATGAAAAAAGATGCATTATTTCATCTTGTAAAATATTTGCGAAGGATAACTTTCTCTGAGCCAGGCTTGGTCAAATTGAAATCACAGGCCAGTTCCTAAGACTTGCCATGTGACCCCCCTCCCTTCCGAGAAATAAAAATTTAGATTCTTCCAGCTAAACAGAGTCATTCCCTTGTTATCCCAAGGCGTCACAGCTAATATGTGAAGGAGCAGTGAGCTGAGGGTTATAACAGTTTGAGCTTTATTTGATGGACAGAGAGAAGTGATTGCTTATTATTATTATTATTATTATTATTATTATTATTATTATTTAAGTAGGGAATGATTTGATTTGAACCTTTCATTAGGAAGATTGACTTAGAGAAAGAAAGCAGCATTAATGAGGACATTGGAGGAGGGAGACTGCACAGGCAGAGACACCAGCTAGTATGCATGGTAAGAAGCTTGAACTAGATGATCACAGTAAGACTGGAATGGAAGAGATTCAAGAAATCTTGAGAAGGAAGATTAGAATGGTCTGGAACGATGCTGTCCCATAGAAATGTCAAGAAATCCATATATGCAATTAAAATTTTCTGCTGGCCGCATAAAAATAGGAAATATTAATTTTAATAATATATTTTATTTAAGCCAATGTATTCAAAATATTGTTATTTTAATATGTAATCAATGCAAAAGTGTTAACGAGATATTTTACACTCCTGTTTACTGTATGAAGTGTTAAAAATCTGCCGTGCACTTTGCACTCACAGTTTATCTCAATTCTGACTAGCAACATTTAAAATGTTTAATAGCTACATGTGGCTAGTGGCTACCATAGTGTTCATTGCAGCCCTAGAATGACAACAAAGTACATGTGATTGGAGTCTGGAAGAGAGGAGAGAGAATCTGAGGGTTTAAGTCTAAAGGAAAAAGACTTGCTCCTTTATTACAACTGGAAATGTTAAAAGATGCATGTGGTTGGGAAAAGAGAGTGTCGAGAGAGGATGAGCTAGTAATGATTCCATTATTTTGACTTAAAGGCGCCAGGAAAATAGCTGTTGGGAAATACGTAGCAGGCAATAGTGAAGGCAGGGTTAAAATATAGCAAGGAAGGCAGAATAGAGATATAGACTTGGGAACTGGTTCTATGGTGGTGACAATGGGAATGAGTTACCAAGTTCAAGGAGAGGAGAGAGCCTTGAGAAATACTCCAGTTGGAGGATAGAAGAAGGCAGGCAATCTGGTGAATGAGAAAGGGCCACAGCCAGGGTCCTGGAAGGAGAGGAAGGTCTGGCAGTGCCAGGGTGAGGGGCCTTTGAGCTGGAGTCTACCCAGGATTCAGAAGGCACAGAAAACAGGAGGACCATGGAAGCACAGTAAGAAAGCTATAGTAAGGAATGCATGTTTTAAGTTTGAGCTGCCGTTAACTGATGTTAGAGTAACGAATGTTTTTCTGAGCTTCCATTTTCTAATTGTAATAATAAAATAATAAAAGGTAACACATGTTACGTGCTTCCCTCTCCTGTGTGCCAAATACTGTTCTAAGATCTTTACAAACATGATTTTATTTAGTTTTCACAAATGCCTTATGAAATACATTTTAGGGATTATACTGTGATAGGGTATTATTAGATGATGATATGGCCAAGGGACCCATTTACAACTTATTCTAGACATCTTTCTTCTGAACAAGGCTCTCAAGAGGTCGACAGATGCATATGGGTTATGGAAAAGAGCAGAGTCATAAATTTATGAATTTATTTCATATATATACATATATATTTTTTATCCCTTCCCCCAAATACACAATAGCTCTGTCAGTTTAATCATATAGTTTCTTAGGCTATTGGGCATATTAACTCCTAAACACCAAGTTATTATATTAGGGTTGCTCATGAAATGGGCTTTGCCATAAATTGGTTTAAACTCTCTTAGGTCAAGGATCTAAAAAATGTCTAAGCCTGGGGAAAGACATTACATTTTAGGCTTTGGCGAGGCTAACCTTGATCATTCTTGTTTTGTGTTTGGCATAAACGTCCTGTGATTTAATTCAGACCTTGCCTTCTCATGTCTTCTTAAATAGATTATTTATCTTCTAGAAACTGAACCCAAAATGACTTTTTTTTTCAAAACAATAGCCAACTTTTGTGCAAGTTTCCAATTTAGAAATATAAGCTATGATTTTCATTCAAGCTTTTGTAGAGTGCTTTCTATGTGCCAGGTATTCTATACACTGATCATGAATTCATTTAATTATCCCAGGATTCTGCGAGTTAGATGCTATCAATATCCCTATTTTACAGAGTAAATCTAGGCAGAGAACATTTATGTTACAGAGGACATTTATGCTGAAGGTCACACAATTAGTAAATCAGAGACCTGAGATTCAAAAACTGTGTGACTTTAACCATTAAGCTATATTACATTTCAAATTGAGGACATGGGTGTCTGAAAAGCATAGAAACATTCTAAAAAGTTTAGGCCCCAACTTAAGAATCAATTATAATTTCTTAATCAAAATTACAAGCTCATTGGAAATTTTGTTATTTCATTATATTGATGCTCATTTATTTAGCATCCATGATATAGCATAGCAAGAGAGGATGTGATAAAACATAATAATAGAGTGTCCTTGCCCTCACGTCATCTATAGTCTACAATAGTTGGGGAGACAAAACTGACACATAGAACATTTGGAGAGCAATAAAAGTATGTAGTTAAGTGCTAAGACATGTGCTGTATTAAATTGCGTTTTAGAAGGGTGTGAAGAAAGGGAAGAATGCAGAGAGCCAGTGGGAGCTGGGAAAGACTTGCAAAGGACCTTAAATGATAGGCAGAAGCTAGATGAGGAGAGCGGATAGAAGGATGACCTGTCAAGATGAGCAAAACGAAGATAAATAGAAATTCAGAGCATGGTACGCTGGTTTCTAGTCTTCATTCCTCTCTCTCCCTCTCCTTTGTACTCTTCCTTTATCTCTCTCACTGTGACGCACACACCTACATACATATACAGGCATACATGCATGCTTGTAGCTATATAAGTGTGTATATAGATATACGCACATAGATTTATCTCCAAATAGTATTTGCCTTCTTTACATCAGTGTTAAAACGTTTCTGGTAAATTCAGGAACATGATGGGTTGCTGGGACATGACAATTTGTAAATTTTAAATCTGCTATGGTTAACCCATAAAATAAGAGGATATGAGAAAGAAATGAGGTATTAGCTATCCTTGATTATATTCAGCAAAACGATCCTCCTTTTAGAAATCAAGGACAGGTCAATACTTACACCATGAAGATGTTTATATTAAAAAATGACTCTTTATGTGGCAAAATTGATTTTTTCTTGATTGACACCACACTTTACTCTTAGTTGTACACATTTTTGGTTTATCATTGCTAGGGGCAATAGAGAGAAAATTGCTCTGTAATACTATCACTCTGTGTTCGACAATAAAATCCAAGAAAAATAACATATTCCTCCTCAGTGAGTTAAGTGACTGAGATGAAAATTTCCAGTTTTATGGGTTGAAGTAGCATTGTGAGTCATGGGTACTGTTACCAAAACATGCTAGGTTATTAAAACGGGATAAGGAATTCTTATATAAAATTCACAATGTCCTCTGCTGCCTCGATTCTGTAAAACAAAGGAAACAAAAATTCTGGGTTTTATTTGAGACATAGTTAATTGGAGTTTATTTGTCACAGAATTTTTTTTATTTTTTTAATTTCTTTTTATAAATTTTTATTATTAGTTTCAGGTGTACATAACAATGCCACAAGATTTTTACAACCAGTAAAAGTGTTACTTCACTTTTAACTGAAAACTGCTGTCATCCACGGACTAGGACTTAAAAGCTATCTTTTCTTATGTCAATTGAGTATGATATTCTTGTTCTATTATTAATCTTTTTTTGTTTGTTTTTTCAGCTGAGCCATCCTGCCACCTGTTGGCAGCTCAGCGGCCGCTCCGCTCGGGCCATGAATGGAACCGGCGGCCCTGTTGCTCAGAGCTCGTACTCTTGAGCGAGCTCTTAACCAACTGAGCCACTCTACCGGCCTTATTATTATATCTTTAATAACCCTTCATGAACAGTTTGTGGAGAGGTAGCCATGTCTGTATTCTGCAGATATACCCAGCTGGGCCAATTCTATTTGGGCACCATCATACCTCGGAGTTCACTGACATAGTAGAACCAAGTGGTAAAATTGATTCTCTCCTCTTTTCTTTTACAAAAACCCATCATGAACTTATAGATGTGATAAAAGGCATCAAGAGTTGTATTGCTTCTGATTCCATCAACAGAAGGTGTGTCTGTATGTGAGTCTCCATTTCTGGGTATGTAACTAAGACATTAGCCCATTGGAGTAATCACACATACTCTAGGTGTCTAGAGTCACTTTCCCTTTAATATTTAAGCAAAAAGTTCATTGACTCCTCTTATCACATATTGTTGGAAACCTAGAATGTTTTCCAGTAGCTTCATTGACTTCTGTTGGGGTTGGTTGGAGAGGCATGTCGCTTAAATTTTTCTGATGACTTCTGACTTCTAGTTCTTGTTCTATCGAATTCTCAATCTCTTCTGAGCCCTTCACTTGCTATCTGTCTCTCAGGCCCCTTTTCTGCGCTATTTTACTCTGGTTTACACTGTCTGAATCTCTCTACTACTGAAATGTCTCTGGATCTAGGCTATATGTATAGTAGATTTTCTGAAAAAACTTAGGGGGCTAAAGAAAAGTGTCATAAAATATACATCATAGTTCATGAAATCTAACCTTCAATGTTAGACAGGCTTATTCTTAAACTTGAACATTCCCTTCGCAGCTTATGTATTTGACTTTGACTGTAGTCTGCTGTCATGTTGCTGAGCTCCCTTCTCTTTCTTCGACTGGTTCTCCTTCTCCCTTCAACTTGCTAACCCTTACCCCCTGCTTCTTCATTTCTCCTGTGAAATAGTTTATCTGTATCTTCAAGGAGAAGAATATTACCAAGAATGGCTACAATAGGCTCTGCTTTGAAGACCTTAGCTTCATCACCAGAATGCCTCTTGATATGATCTATGTGGTCAACTCATAAGCTGAAAGTGTTTTTCTAAAGAGTGATACATACTAATAATATTACAGAAGAGATATGTTGGGTTTGTTTCAAAATAATCTGAAGAAGAGGAGAGGGTAGAGGTAGAGATGAAACAATGGTGACTATGGGTTGTTGTGTCAGTATTGTTGTGTTGTGTCAATGACTGTTGAACCTGGGTGTTGGATACATGGGGATCCATTATATTTGTCACTCTACTTTTGAATATGTTTAAAATACTCTATAAGAACAAACTATGGGCCGGCCGAGTGGCTCATTGGTTAAGAGTTGGCTTGGGAGCATGAGCTCTGAGCAGCAGGGCCGCTGGTTCGGATCCCACATGGGCCAGTGACGCTGCGCCCTCAACAGCTAAGATGGTGATCAACAGCTCGACCTAGAGCTGGGCTGCCTTGAGTCACCGGTGACCGCATGGGTTGCAGTGGGTCTGCAGTGGGCTGCTGTAAGCTACTGTGAGTGGCCAGCAGCCAGGATGAGTGGCCAGCAGCCAGCAAGAGCTGCCGTGAGCCTCCGTGAGCCACCATGAGCCACCGTGAGCCATCACGAGTGGCCATCCAATGGCCAATGACCAATCTGCCTCAGCCGGGAAGAATGCAATGATCACAATACCAACATGGGCCAGTGAAGCGACATCCTCCACAACTAGGCTGAAGAACAAAAGGACAGCAACTTCTCTATTCCCCTTCCTTGATTCCCCAACGCTGTTCTCTCCCCTAATTCCCCAATAGAAATCTAAAAAAAAACAAAAAAAACCCTAAAATCTTTTCTACCTATATATAATATACAATTTATATATAATTTGTTAATATATACTATCAATTATAGTATATAGCACATAATTAATTATACTGTACATGATTTATATATGTGTTTTATTATATATATATATATAATAAATATATATATATATATATATATTTAGTATAAGCCAATCTAAGAGATTAATAGGCTCAAAATTGGAAAGTAAATGCAAATATTGGGTGAAAAACAAACTTAAAGGCACACTAGAGACATTTTAAGAAGGAGAGATGCAGTGGTAACAGATATATTAGTTATCTCCCAGTGCACAACAAATTATGATAAAACTTAGTGGCTACAAACAACAATTATTTATTATCTCAAAGTCCTGTGAATTAGGAATCTGGGCACAGCTCAGGTAGGTGTCTCTGGATCAAGGTGTCTCATAGGACTACAATTAAGTTGACTGGGGCTTAAATCATCTCGAGGCCTGACTAGGTTAAGTATTTGCTTTCAGACTTATTTATGTAGCTATTGGCAGGTCTTAGATCCTCACTGGCTAATGGCCAGAGATGCCAGTTCCTTGACCACATGGCTCTGACCATTGGGTAGCTTCACACTATCGCAGTGGTTTTCTTTAGAGAGTGATTGAGAGAGTAAACTAAAGATAGAAGCCACAGTCTTTCTGCAACCTATTTCTGATTACATGTCATTGCTTCTGCTATATTCAATTCATTAGAAGCATGTCAATGAAGTCCAGCCCACAAGGGAGAGAATTACATAAAGGTGGCAATACCAGGAGGTGGATGGGGATCATTGGGGGACATAATGGAGACTGCCTACTACAGTATGCACTTTAGGCCCCAACAACTCACATTACTCCCACTTTCAAAATACATGTACCCCCTTTCAAGGTTCCCAAAAGCTCATTCCATTACAGCATCAGCTCGAAGTTCAGAATCTGGTCATCTAAATCAGGTCCAGGAATGGATAAGTCTTCTCAGGTGTGGTTCCTTAGATACAGCTCCTTGTGTGTAGTTTCTCTCAATATACAGACCTGTGAAACTAAAGATCCAGCTTACCTGCTCCTCACACTCAACATACAATAGGGGAACAGGCATAGGGTAGCTATTATAAACATTCCCAGTCAAAAATGGGGGGAAATGAGAGCCAGAAAGGAGACTTTGGTGCATTAGTGATTATGAAATCTAAGTGGAAAAATGTTGAAAATTCCTTAATTAGGCCCAGCAAGCATTCTTTTGGCTCAGCCCTCTGGGCTTGTATTAGTCAGCCTGGGCTGTCATAATAATAGCACAAACTGGGTGATTAAATAACAGAAATTTATTTTCTCACACTTCTGGAGGCCAGACGTCCAACATCAAGGGGCCAGCGGTGATGGTGTCTGGTGGGACCTCTCTTCCTGGATTGCAGATGGCCACCTTCTCACTGTTTCCTCACATGGCCTTTCCTCTGTATACGTGCAGTGAGAGAAAGAGATAGAGTGTCGCTTCCACTTCTTAGAAAGATGCTGGTCCTATCCAAGTAAGGCTCTACTTTAATGACCTAATTTAACCTTAATTACCTCTCTTAAAGGCCCTCTATCCACATGGAGGGTTAGGGCTTCGTACAAATTTGGGGGACACAATTTAGTCCATAGCAGGGTTCTTGGTTCTGCCTGCTGAGTCATCTTTCATTTTTCATGAAAGATGTCACATGTTTGCCAATGAGTAGTTTTCCCAGGCTACTTTCTGACTTTTGGGAGGATCCAATTGCCTCTTTGTACTTTTATATCGACTCTGTCCTTTTCAACCCATGGTGGCAGCGGTGCACCTTTAATCTCAAAGGGCCTTTTGTCTGACTGAATAATTCTCTGAGGCATTACGTTTGATCTTTCTGAAGTCTTAACAAGAGATTTTGCAGTCATATCCTCAGCTTCATCTCTAGACCAAGGACACAATATCGTGTTTTTGGTATTTGGGGCCAAAAACACACAATTGAATTTCATCATGAGGAAACATCAAACACCCCAAAGTAAGAGATATTCTACAAAACAACTAGCTAATACTGTTTAAGAGAGTCAGGTCATGAAAGATAAAGGAGACAAAAGAGACCTGGTGACTAAATACAACATAGGGTCTTGGATTGGATTCTAGTCTAGGAAATTGTCAAAGGAATGTGTAAACTGGGATGTAGTTCAGGTTTGTTCAAATACTCAAGAGTACATTCATCTCCAGTCTGGTGAGTCTGCAAAAAAACCAACCAGTCATTTCTAGACAGTCCTGATTCAAAACTGGAGTCACAGCTTAGGGGTTAGAGCAATATGGACCCTCTAGCTTGGCCAACTGAGAAAGCATGGTACATGAATATGTTAGTTCCTGGAGAACAATATTAATGAAAAAAGGATAGGCAGGAGGTAATAGAATATTGAATAACCATTAAAACAGTTTGTATCATCAGATAGATTTTGGCTCTGTCCCCTACCGGTGATGTGAGCTTTGGAATGATAATTATCCATTCCGACCCTTGGTTTCAGTTTAGTGTTGTAGTACAGATTAAATGAGGACATGTACATGAAGAGCATGACACAGAGGATTCAGTTAATGGCAACCTTTGTTTACATCACGATGATATTGCTGATGATGGTACGCCATATTTAAGCAGAATGGTGTTTTAGGCAGAGGTGTCCTACAAGGACATTGGATAACAATACGGATAAAAGGAAAAAGTCAAAAGAACTTTCTTGAGAATTTGTTAATGTTTCTTAAGTTGAGGGCAAGAGTTATAGCTTAATGAGCCTTGGAAGATTCAGGGTTCCACTCAGACTTTTCAGAACCTTGGCTGAAACCACAAGATTATTTCTGGTCTGTCTACCCATAGGTAGAAATGGAACTAATATGTTCATTTTATTGCTTAGAAAATAAAGAGAATTTAGCTACAGCAAGGTTTTTCAACAGCAGCACTATTGATATTTTGGGTTAGATAATTCTGAACCCTGGTCCCCTGAAGAATGGGTGGGGAGAACGAAGTCACCAACAATTAAAGAACCTGGGAGATAAAAGCAGGCTTGCATTTCAAGGGCGTGGACTGAAATTTAAAAATATAACACTATTGGGCTGCGCCCAATATAGTGAGCTGTGCCCGAGCTGAGCTGCCGCTGAGCTGGTGAGAGCATGTGCTCTTAGCAGTAAGGTTGCTGGTTTGACTTCCACATGGGGTGGTAGGTTGCGCCCCCCTGCAACTAAGATTGAACATGGCACCTGGAGCTGAGCAGCCAGGAGCTGCAGACGGGCAGCTGGATGGCTCAATGTGCAACAAGGTTGCCTTTTCAACTCCTGCACTGGATGGTGGGCTGCGCACCTCCGCAGCTAGATTCAAAGCGGCGACTGGACTTGGAGCTGAGCTTGCGCCCTCCACAACTAAGATTGAAGGACAACAACTTGACTTGGAGCTGATGGGTCCTGGAAAAACACAATGTTCCCCTTCCTCAATTCCCCAACACTCCAACACTGTTCCTTTCCCCAATTCCCCAATAAAAAAAACAACACCTTTATATATATATATATATATATATATATATATATATATATATATATATATATATAAAAACACTATTTTCTATAATCAAAATACATTTTCTGATTTTGAGTCTTCATTTGTCCGTAGGTAAACTCTGTGAAAATATGGTAGTTTCTCAGGCAATCCTTGCTTTATAATCCAGGCACATTCTGGATAAAACTTTATCTTTGGCTTTTCTCATTTTTTTCCTCCCTGGATTTGAGTCTAATTTGGTGAAATGAGGCAGGTTGATAAAGAACCTTGCTCAAAAGCCATGAGATAGTGTTGGGAAGGAAGCCATTTGCTTTTTAGTTTTATTGTGTTTGATCCTATGTAGATGTCCTTTGAGCTATAACCTGTTTTGATTTTCAGGCTCACCTCATGTTTTAACACCTGCCAAAATGGCAATCATAATTTGGTCATCAGCTTCTGCTCAGCATTTACCTACTTAGAAGTTTGTGATGTTGCCATCGTCTCTTGTTGTCACTGCATTTTTCTTGGTCCAATTTCTAGGCTTCTTTAGGTATTTCTTTTCATGTCCTAGTTATTCTACCCACATCTAGAAATTCAGGGTTCAGGAATGCTCAGAGGCTCTCACTGTGTCCTTAACACTGTCTCTTACCTGTTTCTACTCTATTATCAGCAAATTCTGTTCTCATGAACGAAATTGGCTTGGTGGCTAACTCCTGGAGTTCAGACTGGACCAGTGAGGTATTATCGTCCATCAATGATGGTGCCAGGGACTTCTCTATGTAGGTTGCTCTCACATTGAGCCTCACCCAGGATGCAAGAGATGTGTCCCTTTTGTTGCCAGAAACCAATAGTTAAATGACAATTCCACTGTATCCTATGAAGGTGTGGGGTGAACATTTGGGAGGGGCAGGGGCAGGGAGCAAAGGAAAACAAAATCTATAGGTTTTTTATTCTCTTCCAAATTTTCCTGCATAGCTCATAAGATTTTCTGAGCTGGAGGCCGTGGTACAAGTGTGGATGTACTTCACCAGATTGCCTTTCAAAAATTTTGGAATTATACTTTATACCTGCATAATTGCTTTTGAATTTAAGAGCCAAGAATTTGGAGTCTTTGCTCTTCAGCTCCATCTGAGAACTGGTCCTAGGTGAATGACAGCCCCACATCTCAAGACCTGCCCTGGAATGGGTACAGGAGGAAACAACAAACTGGTATCTCGAATTATTCCCCTGACAATTGAATGTTGTTCAGGTTTAATGTGGCTTCTAATAGAAATCCTTTCTTCCAGTCACACCTCTGCTAATACTAGCTTGTACAATGCCTTAAAAAGAGATCTAGCATCCATGCATTCTTCTAATAAAGCACCACCAGTTCTCCTTGAGCCAGTATTCTGATTTCAATTATGCCAGGTACATTCCCTTTCTGCTGTCAGGTCCTGTTGTCTCACAAGCTAGATATGCTCACACCTTCCTTTCATTTTCCTGGATCATATCCATAACACATAAGATCAATTTCAATCATTGCATGACATCTTTTCCAAGCATCTTTCTTTTCTACCTAGCTAAGATTTAATTTCTTCTGTTTTGAGTAATTTAGTATTTGTTTCATGATTGTTAGTTACATATTTTCCATTATGAAAAATATGTGACTTGAATGTAAAGATCATGCCATATGCTCTATTTACATACTGCTTAGTGTGGTGCTTGTACATAGTAGATGATAAATATTGATGCATTATTCTACATTGATTTAAAAATAAATATAAAAGTCTAAGCACTGTTCTAAATTGTTTTCTAAGTTTAGACAACAGGTTGATTTTTGTTTCCTGGAGACATAAAAGGCTTCTAAAAACAAAAATGAATAAACCTAATTTCCTAAATATTTACCATATGATTCACAATGAAATAATGATCATAGATATGACAAGCTTTTAACATTGCTAAGTAAACAGCCTGGTCTGCTTCTGTGTATTTGCGGTTACTGTTTTTCAGCATGTTATGTATGCTGTTTCCAGAGTCAGTTGTCTTTGCCTTTGAAGTTCTTTACAAGAGATGAATATAAAAATATGTTTAATAAAGCAAAGAAAAGCCAGTATAGCACAAATACAGAGATTAGAGAAACAATTAGGTATATTATTAATACTAGCCATAGTAATAATTTCCCAGAACATCTTTCTTGTAGATGAAGATCAATTCAGTAAAAATCCCACTGGATAAATCAAAATCATGTTCAATTATAAAAATAATTATATCATTATATTATTATTCTATTATTATTTTTATCTTACTAACAAGACTTTGATTTTGTCAGCACTCTGTCCTTCTATTCATTCAAATCATTCATTCAACAAGTGATTATTAACCACTGACTACTTGCAAAGTATTCAGGTTACAGTGGTCTCACAGAACTTACAAATTTTAGTTTCTAACTTTATAGAGTGATTTAATTTTCTATGTAAGAAAGAAATACAATCAAAATAAGAATTCGCTCAGACATTTTGTAGACCCCTTAAGTGTTTCCATTTTTGTAAACACATTTTAAAAATAATTTAAAAAATTTTTTTTTAAATATTTCAAAAATAATTTTAAAAATATTTCATAAACATGCTTTAAAGTTCAAATGGTAATAGAATTTTCAAAATACATGAATATTGGGGGCCGGCCGAGTGGCTCAGTTGGTTAAGAGCTTGCTCAAGAGTGCGATCTCTGAGCAATAGGGTCGCCGGCTTGATTCATGGCCCAAGCTGAGCTGCCAACAGGTGGCAGGATGGCTCAGCTGGAAAAAAAAAAAATCTCTCCCCATTTTCAAAATACATGAATATTTTTATCTTGATTTTAAATATGTATTTGCTTTTCACTTGTGGATTAAGAACATACTTGTGATTTGTGTTGAAAAAAAGTAGCACTAAGATTTACACTTTTTAAAGGTAATTGCCCTTACGAGAGATTCTAGCAGAGGAGAAATGATGCTCAGAAATTCCCTGGCTCACTGCTGCCTGAATCCAGAGCTATGTTTTAATATTAGCACTCGGAAGATAAACATTTGCAGCCTCCAAGGGAGGTGATATTCACTGGATATCACATGACTCCAAGTGGGAGGACAGAGAAACTACTCAGTTGTTGACAAGCAGTGGCAAATAAATATTTATGCCAGACATGTACACATTTACTATCATAACATCATTCTTACTTCTCTGCCCTGGTAGGTAAATAGACATTTTAGATTCCTCATAGGAATATGGCATTTGTAGAATTTTAATTTAAATAGCTGTCAATAGGATGTGAAAGAGAGCCTGTCAACAGAAAAATAAACCAGGTATCTAATAATTCTTTGGATAATTTAACAGAGCCCCACTGAACATGTTTCATGGCCAGCGACTGCTGTTTGACAAGGCTGGAATATTACCAGTGTCTCTGTTCTTGTTGGCATGTTCTACTCTGCTAATGTCTGGTACACAGTGGTGCTCTGCTGACCTGGGAGAATATTACTACATATTAGGAATGACTTGAGCACTTGCATTCATTTTGACAAATGAAATAAGTCCTAGAGGGAAGACTGAGTCTTTTGCAGTTCCACCTTCTGGGCCATTACTGAAGGCATGGTGTGCAGAATTCTGATCACCTCTCTTTTCCCTTTGTTAGAAATGGTATTCAAATTGCCAATCCCCCTTCTAAAATTCAAAAGGGATCCAACAATTAAAATGTATCTCTGTTTAGAAAATGTAAGAGCCTAGTTGCTCAGCTTTTTTTTTTTTTTTACTTAAAAGCTAGACTATGTATTTTCAGACAGCGTTCTTGTTAGAGGTTTTTGTAAGTTTGCTTTGATTCATTGAATACTCAGTTGGGTCCAGGTCAGGGTATTTTAGTTTGTGTAGCAAAGCCCAGAGTATGATTTTCTCAGCCCAGGTAACAATTTCTAGTTAATTAGTCACATCCATGAACTGCACCCATCTCAGTCACTTTTGAGATGTTGATATGCTAATAACTGTTTCTCTTTCAAATCATATTAAATGGGTCATGAATGAATGATAACCTACCTGATACATGACTAAATGAATGAGGAAACTATACCATTGGAAGGAGGATAAAGAATAGAGAGATTTTTCTTGAGTTTATAAATACTGGTTAGGTTCTTTGGTGGGAAGTATTAAAATATCAAGCTACAGGAACCTCTCAATTTGGCCAAGAATCTTCTCACAGAACAACAGAGAGATTCCTAATTCTCATGGGTAGTGTCCTGCATTTCTCATCTGATTTGAATGGAACCACAGGTCGTTTTTTTCAACCAGGTCTTCACTTTTGTCAGATATATTGAAAAGGAAGAAAACCACAGTACAAGTCAGGGAAAAGGAAAAATAGTTGAATAATTATTTCCCATTGTATAAGTTGTTATGAGATTTTCTGTTTTTATGATAAGCACCATATAACATCAAATGACTGGAAGAGAAATTACCAGTGTCTCAGAAGCCCATTTCAGAAAATTTAAAATGAAAAAAAGCTTTTTGAAACCTCTCCTAATGTATCTCTCAGGACTAAAAGAACTATAACTGTTTTACGCCTGCCCTTCTGACCCCACTTTTCTTCTAGCGAGTCAATAGAATTCAATAATCAAATGCTTCAAAAGATGCCAAAAGGTATGACATAATTTTCAGGCACAGTTATCGGAGTTACTGCTGGGGGCGGGGGTGGGGGCATTGGGGAGAGAGTCAGAAACCATAGGTGCATCTTTGTTGAGTCTAGGTCTGACTCAAAACCAGAGGAAAACCATAAAAGCATAAAGCCAAGAAGACAATTGTATGTTTGGCCTTCCTGTAAAAACAATGGCAGGACTATTAGACTTCCACATCATCTCAAAGTAAGTTTCTGGATTTCCTCTGTCATAAATTCCCTTTCCGAGACTCTCAGAGCAGCACATATTCAAGGACAAAGCACCATGAAAAAACAAGATTTAATTAGGGACCCAGGAGGTGGTGAAGATTTAGTATTATGCAATCAAATTAAATATTCTTTTACAGCTTTTTCTTTTCTTAACAACTTAGCAAAGTTACTCAGAATAAATCCAATGAAGAATAAACCAAGTGATTAAATCAATAGTGACAAACTCCATGACCTTTTCAGAGGGTACTTGGTTTTCCCTTTTTTTCCTGAATCCATTCCAAGCAGAACTAACTTCAGGAGTAATGTGGAAAATTATTTGATCCAGTGTGTAAAATTCAGGGTTTTGTCAGAAAGAATCAAGTTGTGCATTTATGTGAGAATTTAGTGAGTACTATTTCAGCGAATTCTTAACCTTTAAAAGTTTTAAGCATTCACTGTAGAATAACTAGGAAAGCCCTGGGATCTAGTTCTGGCTTCATCCATTAATTTGTTTATTTACTCATTCATTTACTCACTCACTCACACTACTATGTGCTAGCAGAGCCAACATTTAGAATTGAATGACAAATTAGGGCTTCCCAGACAAGAAAAAGCTAAAGGAGTTCATCACCACCAGACCAGTATTACAAGGAATGTCAGAGGGACATTGTCAAGACAAAAAAAACAAAAACAAAAAAGAGATAAAAAATATGAATAATAAAATGGCAACAACTCCATGCCTATCAATAATTACTTTCAATGTAAATGGATTAAATGCTTCAATTAAAAGATAGGGTCACCAGGGAAGGCTGATTGGCTCAGTTGGTTAAGAGTTAGCTTAAGGGCGTGAGCTCTGAGCAACAGGGCCTCCAGTTCGGTTCCCACATGGGCCAGTGACGCTGTGCCTTCTACAGCTAAGATTGTGAACAACGGCTTGACCTGGAGTTGGGCTGCCATGAGTGGCTGGAAATGGCATAGGCTGCTGTGGGGTGCCATGAGCTTCCGTGAGCCACTGTGAGCTGCTGTGAGCGGCCATCCAATGGCCAGTGACCAATATGCCTCACCCGGGAGGAGCGCAATGATAATACCAACTTGGGCCAGTGAAGCTGCATCCTCCACAACTAGACTGAAGAACAAAAGGACAGCAACTTGTCTGTTCCCCTTCCCTGATTCCCCAACGCTGTTCTCTCCCCCAATTCCCCAATAAAATCTTAAAAAAAAAATAGGATGGCTGAATGGATAAAAAAACAAGACCCTTGTATATGCTGCCTACAAGAGACTCACGTCAGATTGAAAGACACACACAGACCTAAAGTAAAAGGATGGTAAAAGATATTTCATGAAAATAGAAACAAACAAACAAACAAAAACAAACCTGGAGTAGCAGTACTTATACTAGACAAAATAGACTTTAAAACAAAGGCTATAAGAAATGACAGTGAATGACCCACTTCACAGTATTTATTCAAAGAAACTCAAAACACTACTTCATGGAGGCCTGTGCATCCATACATTCATTGAAGCTTTGTTTACAATGACCAAGATGTGGAGGCAGCCTGGTATCTGTCGATGGATAAATAGTAGGTGGTACATATATACAATGAAATATTGTTCAGCCATGGAAGAGAATGGGTCTTGCCATCTGCAGTGGTATGAATGCACCTGGAGGGCATTGTACAGAGTGGAGTATGTCAGACAGAGAAAGACAGATGCAATGTGATTTCACTTATATGTGGAATCTAAAGAACAAAAGAAACAAACAAAACAGAAACATAGATACAAGATAGATACAAGATACTCATAGATACAAGAGAACATTTTGATGGTTGCCAGATGGGAGGAGGTTGAGGGGTGAATGGGGAAGGGGACAGGATTAAGAAGTACAAATTGGTAGTTACAAAAATAGTCAAGGGGATGTAAACTAAAGCATAGGGAATATAGTCAATAATATGGTAATAACTGTATAATGCCAGGTAGGTACTAGACTAGTCATGAGGATCATTTCTTAAATTACATAAATGTCTAACCACTATGCTGTGCACCTGAAATTAATACAAAATATTATTGAATGTCAACTGTAATTGAAAAATTTAAAAGGGAGGAAAAAAGTGAAGAGTGATAAGAGGTTCAAATTCAGGTACAAAGCAAGTGGAGATGTGATGTACAGCATAGAGAATATAGTCAATAATACTGTGATAGCATGGTACAGTGTCAGATGGTTGCTGGACTTATCATGGTGATTGCTTCTTTAGGTATATAAATGTTGAATAACTACGATGTATCCCTGAAACCAACACAATATTGTATGTTAGCTATATTTTAATAAAATTCTTAAAAAAACAACAACACTGAAGCAAAGCCACCGTTAAGTTCCCTTCACCCTTGTGCACTATTAGGGGGATTGCAAACTGGTGCAGCCACTATAGAAAACAGCATGGAGTTTCCTCAAAAAATTAAAAATAAAACTACCTAATGACCCAGCAATCTAACTTCTGGTTATTTATCCAAAATACTAATTTGAAAAGAGATGTACACTGCTATGTTTATTGCAGTACTATTCACAATAGCCAAGATATGGAAACAACCTACGTGCCCATCAATAGATGATTGGATAAAGACGTGGTAAATATATATAATGGGGTATTACTCAGCCATAAGAAGAATAAAATCTTACCATTTGTGACAATATGGATGGACCTAGAAGGTATTATGCTACATAAAATAAGTAGACAGAGAAAGACAAATACCATATATCTCTTACATGTGGAATCTAAAGAACATAATAAATGAAGAAATGAAACAGAAACAGACTCAGATACAGAGAACAAACTGGTGATTGCCAAATAGAAGGGGGTTGGAGGCCTGGGTGAAAAAGGTGAAGGGATTAAGAAGTACAAATTGTTATTTACAAATAGTCATAGGAATGTAAGGTACAGCATAGGGAATATAGTCAATAATATTGTACTAACTATGAATAGTGTCAGGTATGTACTGGACTGATCAGGAGATCACTTTGTAAATTATGTGGATGTCAGACCACTATGCTGTACAGCTGAAACTAGTATAAAATAATGTTGGATGTCAACTGTAATTAAAAAAAATAAATAAGTAATAAAAAATAAGTTTCCTTTGACCAAACTTATGGAAATTTGAATATCAAAATAAACAATGATAATAGTACGTTACAAAACATTGAATAAAAAAGGAAACAATGAGTCCACACTGATGTAATTATTATGCATGAATAAATTTAAAGTTTGGTGAGGAATGAGATATTTCCATAGTCTCAAATTACCTTCCTTCAAAATATTTGTTAATTACAAAGGGAAAAAATACCTTACAATGGAGAATCTTGGCAGACACCACCTTAGGTGATCAAAGTTAACGGTATTACTAATCATAAAAATTGAAATTGTGTGCCATTTTATAGTAATCATTGAGAAGAACACAATATCATTTCTCTAATATTCTTGCCAAAATGCACAACCATCATGAAGAAAAATCAGGCCAATCCAAATTGAGGGACATTATCCAAATGTCCCTTGATAACAAGAAATTCACTAAAGTATTTGGGGGTAACAGGGCATCATGCTAGCAATATATGCACCTACATGGTTAAGAAAAAAAAATTCTGTGTATTATACTTCCAACTTTTCTACAAGTTTGAAATTGTTTCAGAATTAAAAATCAATCAATTGATTTAAAAAGAGGGAAAAAGCCAATATGGCTACAAACGTTGGCCCTCAATTGTCCTATCTGGACAGTAAGGAGGGTACTTGAAATCCATGATCTCAGCTCCAGTTATGTGGTAGTGTGGTCACTAGATCCCAGGAATGACATACAAAAGAAAAAGGATATATATTAGCTTTCTATTGCTGTGTAACCAATGACCACAAACTTGGTAGCTTAAAATGATACCCATTCATTATGTCACAGTTCTGTAACCCAGAAGTCTGAATGGCATGACTGAGTTCTCTACTGAGGGCGGAAATCAAAGGGGCAGCTCTGCATTCTCATTTGGAGCCTCAGGTGTTCTCATTCAAGCCCACTCATGTCTGTTGTCCCAATTCAGTTCCTTGAGGCTGTAGAGCTGAATTGTCTTATGGGGGACAATTATATAGGAGCTGCTCTCAAGCTCCTAGAGAATGCTCTCAGGTCCTTGCCTCACTGCCCCTCCTCACACAGAATTCACATGTAATCCCTCTCACATTTTATTTTTATTTTTTAAAAACTTTATTGGGGAACAATGTGTTTTTTGGGGAAACAGTGTGTTTTCCCAGGACCCATCAGCTCCAAGTCAAGTTGTCCTTTATTCTGGTTGCGGGGGTGCAGCTCACCATCCCGTGCAGGAGTGGAACTGGCAACCCTGTTAACAATACACACTCTAGGGCTGGCTGAGTGGCGCGATGGTTAAGAACTGGCTTGGGACGCCAGAGGGCCCTGGTTCCGATCCCACATATGAGGACCAGTGACACTGCCCTCCACAGCTAAGATGCTGAACAACAGCTCAACCTGGAGCTGGGCTGCCCGTGAGTCGCTGGCAACGGCGTAGGCTGCAGCCCCTGTTGCAGTGGGTTGCCATGGGCTACCGTGTGTAGCCAGCAGCCAGCGTGAGCGGCCAGCAGCCAGCATGAGCGGCCAGCAGCCATAGTGAGCGGCAGTCCAGAAACCGGCGACTGATCTGCCTCTCCAGGGAAGAGCGCAATGATGGTGCCAACTTGGGCCAGTGAAGCAATGTCCTCCACAACTAGACTGAAGAACAAAACGACAGCAACTTGTCTGTTCCCCTTCCCCCAATTCCCCAGCACTGTTCCCATCCCCCCAATTCCCCAATAAAAATCTTTAAAAAAAAAAAAAGAATACACACTCTAACCAACCGTCTGCCCCCCTCTCACATTTAAAATCTCTCTTTCTTTCTCTTCTGCTACCTTCTAGAGAAAAACACTGCTTTTAAAGTGTTCGTGATGATTCAGTTAGGCCACCCAGGTCATTTTTCCATGTTGAGGTCAATCGATTGGTAATGTTAACTACATCTGCAAAATCCCTTTTGTCATATAACATAACACAGTCATGGGCGTAACATTAGGGGTGAAGACTGTGGGGGCCATCTTAGAATTCTGCCTGCCACAGGAGGCAGAGAGACTTGCATTTTAGTCTGCTGTCAACCAATATGTATAGAGAGGGGAAGATAAGAACCTGCTTTTCAGTCCATGAATTGGGGGTTGGAGAATTCTGGACTATGATTTGAGATACCATGAGCAGTGAAATTCTTCAGTTTGTTGTTATGAGGCTGTAAGAGCAGACCCAGTGTTTCAGATTTACTAGTGCATTCCCAGCACTTTGCTTAATGCCTGGTACATAATAGATACTAAAAAGTGTTGAGGGCATGAAGACAAAATGAGGAGTGGGTAATTAGCTATGGCAACCAAATGATTTCTCGTATACTGTATGGCAATATGGGATTTTAGCCTAACCAAAAGGAAATTTGGTCTCAGGTTTGTTCCCTTTTGACAAAGAAATTTGATGATAGCGCTTGTATTTGTGCTTGTTATTTTAAAGAACTTAGTGAATACCCACTTAACATTTTTCTTTTCAACTAGCACTGGGATTCTTAAGGACTCTCCTCTGCTTTGATTTTACAATAAAGATGGGAAATTCTGTACCAATTTATTTGCATGCACTTATATTTATATAGATTAGATCATCTACTTATATATGTCCAGACTTGTCTAGACTGTCTGAAAGATTAAAAAGATAAACATTTTACTTTTTGATCCTGGGAGACACAATTCCCCTGGGCAAAATATTTCTGAGGGAGGGCTAGGTATTGTATAAGGGCACACCCGTTCTGCCTCCACAGGACTTGAGGGCACCTCTGATTCTTCCTCTACAATAACACTACTTGTCACTCAGCATTTTTGTGTTAATGTGGGTGAAAGTGTTTAAAAACTTAAAGTGTTTTGCTAATGCAAGGAATTTATTTATGAATATCTCATTTGGCCATCTGCTTTTCAGGCATGATCAGAGATCTAGAAACTAATTTTGGGGGAAAAGAGAAAGTCTCTCTCCCCATTCTACATTGTCTCTACCTCCTTGACCCCTTGACTTCTGCCTTCACCATGTTAAATGCCACCAAAAAATTATTCCTTTGGCCTAGTTATTTAAATGTTTATTATTATGAAAGTTAGAGGAAAATATTTAATAACACCTTATTAAGGATTTTACTCACACATTCACTAAGTGTAAGGCACCATGTTTTCATAAAATGATGAATTCAAGCTGGGATCAAATCAAGTTTATGCTATTGACCAAGTATTTTTTCTCAAACAAAGGAAAGTGACAACACGTGTATTTGAAAGGTAAGAGTTATTGGTAGACTGAAGTGGGCTGGAGGAAGAACGCAGAATAGAGAGATGGATGGAGAAGGGGAAACACATCACCTCATTGGCAATTTTACCCTTGTCAAGCCACACTTGAGCGACCACTACACATTGTTTTAAACAAAACAGAGTAGTTGCTTCCTCTTCTGCCCAAAGTCAGATGCCTACCACCAACTTTTACCATCTTATTTTGATTAGTTAAGAGAAGTCCAAAAATCTGTTTTAAAGGTTAAGAGAGTTCCCAGCCTTGGTAATTCAAAAGAACTAAAACTTACGATGCCACCATGGAGGAGCTGAGACATTATTCTACTTCCAGACATGAGCCACAAGTACAAGGAGAAGACGGTTGCCAATGAAAAGTTCAACAGAATATACATATCAGTAGGAAGATAGGGATAGACCCACTAGGAGTAGCTCCAGTGCTCATTCATAGTGAGCTTAAATCATAAGACGATCATTTAACATAAGAGAAATGCATTCCAGGATTTTCCCAAGGAGTGATTTATATCTAAGAAGGGACAACTCAGAGTTTTACCTCTACTTTCTGTATTTGGTAACTTTCAGAATGACAAAATATGCCATGCAGTACGATGAAGACAGAGGACATAATTTGGAATCAGAATACTTGGATTCCACCCAGTACTTCTACCTATGTGAGTGAGTCATTAAATCTTTTTAAAGCTCAGTTTCCTGTAACTAAAGCAATATCTCGTAAATCAAATTATATTTGATAATGAGGGGTGGACATTACACTAAAGAAACATAATTTTCAAACTTTGCTGAAACATATCATCTTTTGAAAATCTGATGATAGCTATGTATCCTCTTTCTGGTCAATCCTCATATGAACAAATTTTGTGTGTAATTAAAGGAGCACATGGACCTCCCCCAAAAAACTTGAGACTTTTAATGACATGAATACACTTTCAATATTGCATATTAACCAACCCTTAATTTATCTGCTGTATGAACTCAAATTTTCATATAGTGGCTTTTAATGAAGTACCTTATATAGGGTATTGATGTTTAATGTGGTCTGAAACATGGTCATATGCCACAATGTTTGCTAGATGAAGTTATTTTTAACCCAGGCTTATTAACTGTGCTGTACCTAGCAGATTTGTATCCAGTGAACAGTCACTGGTATGTTATTAATATTATTGTCAGGTTGTAATATTGAAATACACTATCTGATTAATACATTTTTTCCTGCTTTTTCTGTACCAAAGAACCAGCAAATACAATGATATGTTTTTCCCAGAACAGCTTTGTAGCTCTACATTTTCAGTAAGTGTCTTTTAGAAATTTATATAAAGTATTTTCCTAGCATATCAATATCTAATGGGAGTAATTGAACACTTGAATCTTAAAATCAATCAGTAAAGTGACAAGTTTACCATTAAATTCTTGGCTTTGCTTCTGCACTCAATACTATATTAAAGTTAATGTAGTGTTTCAATAGTTGAACATAACAAATGGTTAAGAGACTCTGAAGACTTCTCTGCCAGCAAAACTTGGTATTGCTGCTAATAAAAACAAATCATGATGACACCTTCTGAGCATATGTTTAAAGTTTTGGAAGACAGGAAAAATCTTGAGGAAGTATAGGTTAACTATTAGGCAACCTTTAAAATCTCATTTCTGAAGGCATAAATTAACAAGGGAAATTACTTATTTTAAGGAGAGGTTGTTGACCTAGGAAAACCTCAAAGAGAGGTTATCTCATTTGTACTTTTTTTTTTTTTTTTGGTAAGCTGTAGTACTTTGATAACCCATGAAACCTCAATGTGAGATTGATGATGGTTTTTGTTTTTAAAGTCATTAGGTAAGTCAAGAGGCAAATGAAAGCACTTCCTGCAGTGGTAGTGGGAAACAGCCTCCACTGGCAGGAGTTTTGTTTGGTTGCTGATCTGTTGCATCTGCTCTGTGTGAAATGACAGAAGGATTTTTTCAGGAAATTCAATATGCTCACAGAGAGAAGCCAAAGATGACAGCTTATTTGGGGAACCATTCTATCACGAGGTTACATTTGTTCTTGGAGCAGTCTCAGAAAGCCTCCCTTTCATCTAACTGTGTCTTGATTAGAGGGACAGCTGATGTCTGCTACACATAGAAGGGTTTTCTCTTGACAAAGTTGTCTTATTATAGTCAATGTTTTTTCTCTTGTAAGGAAGAGATTTTATTGTTAAATATTTGATTGTTGTCTCTTTCCAGTGGCACAAATTGAAAGATGGTTCCTGGAAGGGTAGGCACAGTCATCTGAAAAATTGCAATGTGTAAATCTTATAAAAATGTATATGGCAGTTTTATCTTGTAACTATGCTTCTGAAGAAGGAGGCATGGCAATGTAACTACTATTTCCTTATGTTCTTTTTATTTGTAATCTTTACACTTGTAGTATAGCTCACCAAAATGTATTTAGTAACTAAAATTTAGAAGTCCATTCAGAAGCCATTGTGTTTTCACCAGAGCATTTAGATGAAAGCAAATAATAGTATATCAAATGTAGCTAAAAATTAAGAATGACGTTTGTTAAGGGACCTAAGCATGCATTTTCATCTTTCATTCTCTTGAATTATTTTCTTTCCTTCACCTATAATTTCTACCCAGTCTTGGGATTTACTGTTCATGTAACTTCTTTTGCTAATGCAAGTCAGAATGGCCAAAATAATCCTTGGTAAATGATAAGTAACAAATGTAATATATTAAAAGTGGGCAAGTAGCTCTATCTTACCAGTTTCTGGAACTTCACACTCTTCCCGAATTGCTCTTACATTCAGCCAGCATCTCACAAGCCTTCTCACATAATAACAAATAATCACCATCTTACAAGCACGAGGAATAATTCACTTATTGAGATGTGTCTGGTAGGTTGTGAGGATCTTTTTTCCCCCCTCTGTGGTATAGGGTGGGTGTTTCTAATTAACTCTGAGAACACTGACAAACTGTTTGCCTTTTTGACTTGGTCTATTTAAAACATTTTTCCTTGTTTTTGTTCTGCTACACATTAAACTTCTGTAAGCCCAAATTTCTTCTCTTTGGCTTAGACTTCAGTTAACAATTCTTTTCTTCCCTAAAATTAAAACTAGAAATACAACATTTCTCAATACTTTTTTGTTTTAGGTTAACTGAGTTTTGAATAATTTCCATATGTTGTCTATGAAGCAAATAACGTCCTGTGCTGAAATGGGTAGAATCTAAGAAGCATCGTTTCTTCGCCATGCTGATAGCTCCTGATGATTAATATTTCTAGAATGGTGCACAAAACGTTCCCTGCATTGGATAAGTACAGATGGTGCTGATTGTCTTTCCTGCTTGTCATTTACTTTCAACTCACATTCACTTTAAGTTCCAAAGTGTTGTCGTCTTGGTGAAGGATAATGATGAATGTGTGATCCACAAGTTAAAGATGTGACTTGTCAGCCATGTTCACACTCTGGTACTTGGAGTTAAGAAATCTTTCCTGCTACTCAGTGGCCTGGTATTAGCACTTTTATAACGGAGTAGGTGTACTTTTATCACATCTCTGTTCTCTTCTGTCTTTATTCTAATTCTGAATTTTCTTACCTCTCCTTCAACATTCTATGTACTTCAGGAAGGTTATAGAAACCTCTCTAAATCCTTATGCATCTATGCAAGAAACACACACACACACACACACACACATTTAGTGCTTAGAAGTGTGCCTGGCACAGAGCAAGTCTTCAATCAAGGGAATAAATTCAATGAATGGTTGAGAAAAATAAAGGAATAATTCATGAAATGAATTACACTGAAATATGAAGAAAAATTTCAGTCAACTTTTGAGTTAATCAAAATGTTTTGTTTCTTTGTTGGCTCTATGAAAGTGAAGATGAAAGTTTATCATACTTTAGGATAGATTAAAATGCATGTCTTTTATAAGTTAAATAAAAACATCATTAGGGTCAGCCGAGTGGCTCGTTGATTAAGAGTTGGCTTGGGAGCACGAGCTCTGAGCAGCAGGGCCACCGGTTCGGATTCCACGTGGGCCAGTGATGCTGCGCCCTCTACAGCTAAGATTGTGAACAACAGCTTGACCTGGAGCTGGGCTGCCGTGAGTCACCGGCGACAGTGTAGGCTGCAGTGGGTCTGCAGTGGGCTGCCGTAAGCTACTGTGAGTGGCCGGCAGCCAATGTGAACAGCCATGAGCCACTGTGAGTGGCAGTCCAATGGCCAGCAACAGATAAGCCTCAGCCGGGAAGAGCGCAATGATCACAATACCAGCATGGGCCAGTGAAGCAATGTCCTCCACAACTAGACTGAAGAACAAAAGAATAGCAAATTGTTTGTTCCCCTTCCTTGATTCCCCAATGCTGTTCCCTTCCCCAATTCCCCAATAAAATCTTTAATGAATAAATAAATAAATAAATAAATAAATAAATACATCATTAGACATAAAAACCTCAAAATGCTTTTCAACCTATAGCTACAAGGTGATTGGTAATTCATGAATGTAATAAGATTAATGAGTACAAAGTATTTTAAATATAAATGTTATATTCTGAAAATAAATGATATATAAATCACCAGATAGTTACTGTTTATTAACTTCATAGTTTTGTTTAACACAGTGATTCTCAAATTATACTTCAGGTCAAAATTTTAAGTGTTCTTTCCACCCTTTTTTTAACTTTTTGTTTCTCTTGCTGGTATATACCCCATTAAGAAAGAATAAAAATATAGAAATGAAGAAATAATGAGCATTAGTGCTATAATAGTAAATTAATCTTATTGAATATTTTCCTAGTCCAGATAATATGAAAAAATATGTAAAGCACTTATATGCCAAAACCCTATATTAGTAAATATGATTATTATTTCTATTATAAAATAATCAAATAAGAAATACATGTGAATTATATGCAGATTACATGCAAATGTATGCCTGTATTTGATAATGTTAGAACCTCCTAAATACAAGGTCTGACAATTGAGTTCACAAACTCATCCTAGAAAAAGTGCTGCATACCTCATTGCTGAATATCACTACAATCGCCTTTGAAGTACTCCCTTTGGGAAGCTATGCACCAGTGCAAGCACCTAGTCCACCCTTCAAAGCAATTTTGGAACTCTTTTTCTGGAATGGCCATCAGAGCTGTCGTCGTATTACCCTTGATGTCCTGTGTCATCAAAACGTCTTCCTTTCAATATTTCCTTTATCTTCAGTAAAGAAAGAAGTCATTGGGGGCCAGATCAGGTGAGTAGGGAGGGTGTTCCAATGCAGTTATTTGTTTACTGGCTAAAAACTCCCTCACAGACAGTGCCGTGTGAGCTGGTGCATTTTCGTGATGCAAGAGCCATGAATTGTTGGCGAAAAGCTCAGGTCGTTTTTGTCTAACTTTTTCATGCAGCCTTTCCAGCACTTCCAAATAGTAAACTTGGTTAACTGTTTGTCCAGTTGGTATAAATTCATAACAAATAGTCCCTCTGATATCAAAAAAGGTTAGCAACATCATTGCAACAAGTTTGCAAACTTAATTGTCCGGCCTTATATTTCATCCTTCCCTACCATGTAGTAGCCATGGAATTTGAATGGAATTGATCCCACCTCCAGTTTTTTTTTTCTAATGGGTGAGAGCTAAGAATGCCAACCACCCATGCCGGGTTCTAATGGTGGGTTCTGATGGACCCTTTCCCATTGCCACAGTGTTTGGTTTGGGTGTGGGAGTATATTTCAGATTTAAGTCAATCAACATTTCCCCAGCTGTACTAATCCAGCTATTTAGGATCACCCAATTAGAACAAAACATAGGACTTTTGTTCTAAGGTTATGGAAGGCAACCTTCTTTCTTTATCTTTAGCCATGAACAAAGTCACCTGCAGTCTCAGTTACTGCTGGCAGCCATTCTATGCCCACGAGGAAAGCAGACCTTCAGAAGAAGCCAACACTGTTGATAGAAGAATGGCAAGATGGAAAGATACTGTGTGCTGATAATATTATTGGCTAACTTTGAAGGACCTTTAACTTCTGGACCTTCTAGTCACTTGAGCCAGTAAATTCCCTTATAAATTAACTAACTACTATGAATTGCTTTTTTTGTTACTTGTACCTGAAAGTATCTTTCATAGTACAATATCCATCAAAACATGTTCATTTGGCTGTAGCCATGAGAAAATCCTAGTGGAGAAGATGACTTTTCTGAGAAATGGCTTCTTAGAATGCCCTACCATCACCTTGTTTGTTTTTACTTATTTGAGGCTAGATTTTTTTATTGGAATGGAATAATAAGAAAATTATTAAGAAATAAAAATATAATATTTGGATAAATTATATTAAATTTTACAGCTAACAAATCTCTAAGAAATTTTAATAGAGACACAATTAGAGACATAAAAGGCATAGATTCTACAGGGCCTAGAGTAGCAAAACATTAGAAAAACATGAAGACTATTTTAAAATATATGAACAGCAGAAACAACCTAAAAGAGAGATTTCTCTGTAAGTGTACCAGTTTAACAAATATGTCTTGGAACCATGACTATTTTGAACTATGCCTATCTCCAATATCTTGCATTGTTATATGCACATGCATAATAATACATGTTTTTAAATGAATTAATGATTTATTCTCAAGAAGGCAATGATTTTAAAGGAACAGTAAATCAATCATAGAAGAAACACAAATATGTACTCAACAAGACAGTCCTAACATTTGAAGAAAAGCAATGAATGTAAGAGAAAGAATGAATGAAGATTGTGCTGTAAGTTGAACAATTGGGTTTCACAGGTAAAAATCAATGATAATATGAAAAATATAAGTTCATGAATAAGGCTTTTCTTGGTAGGAAGCAATAGAAACCAACTCTGGGTAAGAAAAAAAAATTAAGTGTCAGTATTTTGGGGCTCATGGCATCAGCAGAGCTGAAGTTAAGGTTAGGCATGGGCAGAGACCAAGGCCATTTTAGGAACTAAGAAGCAGGCCTCAGAACAAGGATAATTCCAGTCAGGGTGCACTTATTCCAGGGAGGTGACAAGGTGGGGGTTGGTGGTGACCTGGATGAAAGCCATTTTGATGGAGAATAAATATTTCAATGGAAAAGAATGAAGAGACATGGGGGGGGGGAAACAACTCTTTTGATGAATTTACATGTGAAGGAGAGCCCAGAAAGACATGAGGTCAAGAGACGCTCATGTCTTCTCTTTATTGCTGCTACCTAGTGTGTTTCTGTGACAATGGGACTGAACCATTGGCTAGAACACTCTTCGCTACTAGAGTCCCTAGGCTGGTTCCTTCTCATCCTTCATTCATCATACATCCTTCATGTCTTAGTGCGATGTGACTTCCTGCTCCTAGTTGTATATCCTTGTTGTGTTGTTTTTACAGCACTCATCCCTGTCTAAAGTGATCTTCTACATTTGTTTGATTGCCTCTACTGGCTAAAGTGGAATTAAAAGAGCAGCAACTTTGTCTGGCTTACCGCTGTATCACTGGCATCTAGAAAAATGCCTGTCATGTAACAGAGCCTCAATAAATATTTGTGGGATAAATGAATAAGAAAACAGATAACTAGAACTTCAACTGTTTTGTTCATTCTTGCATCACTTGTTTGAGATCCAAAGTCCCAAGGTTCAGTTGCTGAATAGCCAAGTTGTGATGCTCAGCAGTCCTTTGTCTGGACAGGGCCTGTCCCTCCTTGGGTTATATGGTGGGGGCTGAGTACACACATTTACTGTCCCTTCAAAACCAAATATGAGGAGAGAGGCAATTCCCACAGGGAATCAGGGATTATGCTCAGAACTGTAAAGAGAGAAAAAGAATGTTTACCCCC
>NW_017731371.1:5374932-5381382 GCF_001890085.2 Hipposideros armiger
GTAACATCCTCCACAACTAGACTGAAGAACAAAACGACAGCAACTTGTCTGTTCCCCTTCCCCCAATTCCCCAGCACTGTTCCTAGTCCCCTAATTCCCCAATAAAAATCTTTTAAAAAAAAAAACGCCATAAATGAAAAGTTTACATTCCTGCTCATCAATTAAGAGCTTTCAACTTCATTCCTATCTTTCGTGAGGAAAGACTTTAGGACCAAGGGGTAGGCAAGTCTCTGCTCACACAGATAAACATCCTCCTCCATTAAAACAAGCTGGAAGCCTGGAGATAATTAGACCCACTGTGTCAAGCAATCAGCATCACAGGGAAAAGGTCAATGACAAAAAAAACAATGACAAGAGAGCTGACTAATTCTTGAGAGAAACAGAAGGAAAGCCTTTGTAGTCAGTTGAAAGACGCTTTGGTTGTTGTGGTCTATAGATAAATCTGTACTTACTTGTGTGATGTTACTTTGGTTTCTGTCTCACCTTTACCCTCTCTTCTTGTTCTGCCCTAGCACAGACACACCCAGACTCCCAGACATAAGTTACCTTGTGTCTGTCACAGTAAAAGTATAGTGAACTTTCCTATGAAACCCTGTGAATAGCAGTCACTTGTCTTCACAGCATTGTACCTCCACAAGAGGAACACCTACGAGGTACTTTTGCTTTTATTTATTTATTTATTCTTTTCAATGCTTGGGATATGTTATGTTAGAAGAACCCTTGGAAATCCAAGACCTGTTTCATTTACTCTGTTTCTAATAGGACATTCATGGCTACTAGAATGATAACCTTGATAGTGTGATCATTTCCATGAGAACAGGACAGCATCGATTTCATTCATGCCTAGTACACAATGGGCTTTCAATACATATTTCGTAAATACATGAATAAACAATTGAACGTGAGTGGACAGGTGAAGGAAAATGGTTATTCCCCAATTAGAGACTCTAAAGACCTCTACTACGGCTTTCTCTCCTCTCCTCAGCCACACCACTTCCTTGTAAATCTACTATTTGCTCTGTCTTGCTCCTTCCTCATTGCTATGTTTCTTCTTTTACCTTCCTTTCAGGTCTTACTGATACTTAGTCATCTATCTTAGATGAGGCATTCTGATAAGCATTAGCATGAGAGCATACAAGTATGCACACTCCTTAAGATGCCTTCTTGTTATATGCACATATATGATTTCTGATTCCAAGAAAAGATACATTTTTGACAGATCACAAGGTAAGTTTTCAAATTGTGCATAGTAGTCTGTAAGAGTCCCAATAAGCATAGTGTTTTTTTAGCTTAACATTTTGTTAATGGTGGAAGTGCCAAATTTTTATATATATCTGTATGTACATATATATGCATATTTCTAGATGTTTTGTTACAACACCCCTTGTTTCCATGAGACTTAGAGGGAAAAATTGTAGTTTTTCTTAAAATTCAGTTCAAGTTTTTAAAGACCATTTCAATGACTTTCATTCATAAGTACTTTTCTTTAACTAACTTATAAAAGAACATTATCATAAACTTCATTAATTAGCCTGCTCAGTCAAGAATTCTGTAGACCAATATGTCTTCCATATGCCTGCTAATTAGCTTGCCACCTTCTTCTGAAATCCTTCTCCCATAGTATTCATTTAAGAAGTAGTAATAATGGAAAAGTCACTCTGTTTTTCAAGGACTTTTTAGAAGTCTGTTTTTGTACCAGCCATATCTCCCCACCTCTGTTTTTGATTAGTGAGATGTAAGATAAGATTAATAACCATTATAAATAATTAATGCTTACACTGCCTTTCACCAGCCATTATTAAGATGACCTTCTTTTCATAAAATGTTATGAACCAAATACATGGTGAACATTGCACATTTCTCTAAAATATACTAAAGGAAAAAAATCCACTCTGTGGGATTTTAATAAGATGGGCTAAGGAAATGGAACAGAATGTTAGAGCTGGAAAGAAGGACAGAAACAGCTCAAGTGAATCTTTTATAAATAAGAAAACTAAGACATAGATAGGTGAGCTGATTTTCTGAATTCTATACCGGCTGCTAACAAGATGTAACACCAATAACCCAATCCTTATCTGTCCACATCTACCTAATGATTTTTCCATGCAGAATACCAACTGCTCAAAGTCCATAACTTTACTCATAGGGTTGTTTTACCAAGGGGTGGGTGACTTAAAGTTCTTTTGGAGAAGTAAACACTAAGAATGCTCTTTAATTGATCAGTTCCAAGTATTCATTACTATTGCAATTATTTGACCTACGTGCTCTATCCATAGAAACAAATTCTATGATTTAAAAAATTGCTTTCAAACCAACCTAATTTATTTGGGGATGGGCTATGTGATTAGGTTTGGGTGAGTGCACAAAATAAGGGATCAAAACCAGGGAGTGATTCCCATCTACAGGCTGCAGAGCTCCCACATGTACTTCCTGCCGGAGCAGGAAGTGAAGTGAGTACAGACTGACCTGGGTCCATAGATGTGTCCAGGGAAAATGTAGCAAATGGCTTGGAGATAGTGGCTGTTGTCTTTGGACAAACCACAGGGGCAAACCACAGATGAGTTGTGGCAGTGAGCAGAATGCCAGCTAATCAGGCACTGTTTATCACCTCTGCAATCCTGTGTCAGAAAAGAAACCTAAAGTAGGACACGGCCAGGTAATATCTTCTGTCTGGGGCCTGTGGGTCCCCGGAAAAGATCATCACAATTGCAGGTCTGTGGCAAAAACCACTGCTTAGTTTGTGACCCGACCCATTTCCATGGTGCACCCCTCTCAGACAAGCCATGTGACTACACTGGTTCTGGATGTAAACATGCTATGGTTTGAGCACAAAACTGCTGCTTCTGGCCCATGTTGAATGTGTTTTCCAGAAATAATGAATTTGCGGTAATTCTTCATCTATACTCATGCCTGCATCTAATTTGTGAGATGTTTTGAGGGGTTACTGTGGCTTTGTAATTGAGATTTTTTTTTTTCCTTTGGGAAGTTAACTACCTTTTCCATGACCATTGTGGTTACCTGGCAACAGGGGACCACAGAGCAGCAACAGGGATTCTAAAACTAAAGAATGAGGATAGTTGATGTCTGTCCCACAGATAGGGTACTGCCGTGGCCCTGACTTGAGATGGGAGAATGTTATAGCAAATCTGTGGCCTCAGAGTCTGAAACCCCAGAGAGAAACAGGTGAGTCCCCAGCTCCTCCTGTCCCAGGAGAATTCATGGGAATTTCTAGATAAAGTAGCCTTTGCTCAGTGCTTCAAAGAAAACCTTTCTGTAAATGCTGGGAGAAAATATAAAAAAGACTTGTCATCATTTCCTGGGGAATGACCCCTTCCTTTGAACACTGCTGTCTTTCCAGATCATAGGACAGGACCTGAGCACACAGTAGGTGTTCAACAAATATTTGTTGAATGAATAAGCTGTCCCTCACTTGCTTTTCTCAGAATTGCACATTTGTCCCAACCATTTTACTGGTGTGGGAAGGGCAAGGCTGGGGGTGGGAGGTTGAGCCAGCCCTTTTTTAGAACCACCTTAATGAAATATCACTTTCACTTGTTCCCTTGTCAGGAGACAGCCACAAAAGAAGCTAGGGCATCCCAACCAACTCTCTCCAAATAAAAACCCAAGCCAACCCTGGCTACAAATATGGAAGCACAGTTTACCTCTATAACTAATCTATGGTTAATCACTGGAAAATTTGCATGTTGGCACAGTACTCAGTTCCCCTTCAAGTGTGGAAATACCTTCATTCCATTTAGAATAGTCTTACAAGCCTTGAATGAGAGCTGGACCCTGGAGAGCGGTGTCCTTTGTGATATATTCACATGTAACCATAGTTCTGCTTTGTTCAGTGTTAAAATGCATTTTTCATTACATGAAATGCGTGGGCCTTGTTTTTATTTACTTATATCCTTGGGTCTGTGGTCCACAGATGATGTGGGAAATTCACAAATCCCCCCAAAATTTTATGTGAAATGTTTCCATGTGCAAAGGAGTTCGTGATCCTCAAACGATTACCAGTCTTTGGAAGGGAGGTAATTTTTTGGTCTGTTAAGGAAAATGAAATTTAGCAAACGCTCATTTTCTTTTAATTTCCCTGAACACAGCACTTACAGAGATAATATGTCAGTGTGCTGACAATTCAGAGGTGAACATAATGTTACTGAATGGAAGAAAAATGCCCTGTGGTTAACAACTTTGAAATGAATAGCCCAGTGTACAACCAGCAGGAAAGCCAAGTGGAAAGTGAGACCGCTCTCACTGCAAATTCTCATTGGTGTTTTTGTTCTCCTGGTATATGGAGCTAAGTGCTCCGTGCAAGGAGAGAGCAGGGCTTTGAGACGGGAGACAGGGGAGGACCACGCTACCTTGGCTAACCTTTCGGTGGGTTCAGTGCAGCTCCTTCACGTCTAAGCAGGAATAAACAGGCCCATTGTCTGTTCGCCTGCCCTACTTCTCATCCCCTTCTTCTGCTCTTCTCGTGCCCTTGAGACAGACCTTCATGGTTTATGTAAACCAAATGGAGACTTGCACCTATGTTGTCCTAGCAAGGGAAGGTTAGGCCTTGGATGTAACTAATCGAGGGAATACAGAAAAGCGTTTTCTCAGGAAATTCTTTCCTATAAGACTTGTGTGCTCAATAGCTGTATTTCCAAAGCAATTTTTATTAAAATAATTTATTCACATGGACTCATTGATGACTGATTAACCCCTCCAATGCAGCCTTAAAAGCACAGGCTAAAAAGTTTGGAGAACAGATAAAAAGATATTTCACTTAAAGAAAGGAAATGTTTATGTTCTTGTCAAGTACTGAGAAAAAAAAAATGACCGTCAGGCTTATAGGTCATATTATTACTCCCTGCCAATAGAAATCTAAAGAATTTTTTTAGCTTTCCCATAAGCCCTGAAGAAAACACTGCAATAAAAACAAGCTTCATAAATACATTTGTTAATTCTAATTTGTTTTCTCTTAAGGATAGTAGGCTTTCTAAAGCATTTTTTTTTATTAATTATGGCACAATATGACTTGTACTGTGTGTGCTGAGTTACTATGGATACTCTGAGGCCATGACTCATGACCTTTAAATATTATCGTCAGGCAGCCAAAGGTCCCTCACTTTTAAATCAGCAGTTTTGTTTCAGGCGTTATTAAACGAAGGTGTTTTCAGTACTTTCACTTGTGTATTTGTGGCACATCTGAATATGCACTTAAAGGCATTGTACTCACAATGTTTTATTTTGTTTGGCTTCATTCGGTGACAGAATGTTAATTTATTTTAAGGTATATCATTGGGTGAATAAAAAATAAGGCATAGTCCTCATAGTCCTATGAGGGTGTCACTGAGAAATGTGGAAACATAGATGGACAAATAATTATATGCATCATGAAATGTAATAATGGATATAAAAGACAGATCTACACGAACTATAGAGGCAAGAAATACTTCTGACTGGTAGGATCAAAGAGGCAGCATCTGAGTCATGGTGTGAAGAATGGGTAAGGTTTCAACAAGCAAAGAAGGGGGCATGAGCATCCTAGTCAGAGGAAGCCACTTAAGAAAAGGATGAACATACTCTGGAACTACTGGGTAGTAGGTTGATGAAGGTATCAGTTTTGTGAGATGCACTGACAGAAGATACAATTAGTTAGAGGGTAAAACGGCCAGCCTATTAAGGTCCTTCCCTTTGTTGTTTTGCCCAGCAACTGTGATAACCAAAAGATTGTTTTCCATTTCATGATAAAGAGGTACTGTCAAGTAGAAACCACCAAAATACTGAGTTTGGTTGATTTCAGTATGATGCAAGAAAAGCAATTATATCTCTTAGAACCCCAGGGTGTCCTTCCACTAAGTAGGAATTTCATTAATTTTGTTCAATAATCACTGATTACTCTGTGAACGTTTTAAAACAAATTTTAAATTTTTTGAAAAGTGAGAGACATGCACAGAAATATGGAAATAAAATAACACATTTGTTAGGGAGATAGTAGGATAGAAAATAATAGCAGTCACCCTGGATTTTAAAGTAAGGTTTATTGGTTGGCAACAGTAGAGTGAGAATTATTAGGATTTGAGGTTTATTAAATCATTCATTTATGCATCCATTCACTCATTCAATAAATATTATTGATCGTCTTAGCCCTCTTTAATATGCTAAAGATAGAGTAATAAAAATAGCAACAGAAACAATCCCCTATTTTCAAGGAGTTTACATTTTCAGTTTTAGGAGATACAATAAGTATAATAAACAAGCAAATTATGTAGTATGTTAGAAGGTGGTGTGTACTGCAGAGAAAAATAAACAAGGTAATGAGGATGGATAGCAGGGTGGAAAGTTCAATTTTATTTATTTATTTATTTATTTTTAAAAGATTTTTATTGGGGAATTGGGGGGATGGGAACAGTGCTGGGGAATTGGGGGAAGGGGAACAGACAAGTTGCTGTTGTTTTG
>NW_017731371.1:5381587-5432600 GCF_001890085.2 Hipposideros armiger
ATCTTAGCTGTAGAGGGCAGTGTCACTGGCCCTCATATGTGGGATCTGAACCAGGGCCCTCTGGCATCCCAAGCCAGTTCTTAACCATCGCACCATTCAGCCGGCCCAGAAAGTTCAATTTTAAATGAGGTGCATGTGGTAGGCCTCACTGAGGAAGTGGTATTTGGGCAAAGACAGCAGGAAGACAAGAAAGAGCCAAGTGGACAGGTGTGGAGAAAGTAATCCTGGCAAAGGAACTTGAGATGAGAGTCTACCTGAGGTGGTTGAAGGAGAGTGAGGAGGCCAATGTGACTGGGAGGCGAGGTACTGAAAATAATATGACATGAATTCAGGGAGGTAAAGATGGATGTGTGGGGAGGGTCAGGAGGGAGTGGGATGGAGTCCTCCGGTGATGGAAAGGGGAATGGCAGAGACATCTGTAGGACCTTGTGAGCCATTCTATGGGCTTTAAGTTTTATTCTCAGTGACATGAGATCCCTTATTGGAGGGTTTTGAGCAGAGTAGTGAAGTGATTTTTCTTATGGTTAATGTACTGAAAATAGAATGTCGGGGGTAAAGGTAGAAGCAGAGGGAGCCCATTTAGGAGGGTAATCCAGGCAAGAGCTAATGGGAGCTTGAAGCTCGAACCAGGGTGTTAACAACGAAGGTGGTGAAAATGGTCATATACTGGGTATATTTTGATGGTAGAGCCAAGAATTTCCTCTATGGGTTCTAAGACCAAGAGAGGAATCAAGGTTTTAGCCTGAGCAATGATGTCATCACCTGATATGGGGAAGACAGTAAGTAGAGCAGATTTGGGGGTAGGGATCAAGAGTTAGGTTTTGGAAATGTTGAAATGAAGATACCTATTTTTGTCTTAAAAATAAGATATGGGATGTCAAGAAGGCAATTGAATGAGTGAATCTGGAATTCAAGGAAGAAGTCTGGACTGCAGATATGTATTTGGGAGTGATCAGTATATTGATGCTATTTAAAGCTGTGAGGTTGAATGAGATCACCAAGGGAGTGAATGTGATTAGAGAAGATAGGAAGCCCTGGAGCCCACCAAAGTTGGGTGCTCAGGGAGATGAGAAAGGACCATCAAAGAAGACTGAGAAGCAATGGCTGGTGGCACAGGGAAGAAACCTGGGAGTTTAGGGCATCCTAGAGCCAAGTGAAGACAGTATTTCAAGCAGGGAGTGACAAAACATACCAAAGTCTCTCAAGTAAGATGGGTTGTAACAAATGACCACTGGATACAGTAATGTGGAGATCATTGGTGAATTCAATAAATGCAGTTTCTGTGGAGTGGGACTTGTGTAAGCCTGAATGGAGTGGCTTTAACAAAATGTAAGAAGAAAGGAATTCGAGACAGTGAAAATATAGTTTTGCTCTAAAAGGGGTTAGAGTAATCAAGCAGCAACTAAAGCATTAAGAGAGTTCAAGATACAATAAATAACAGCTTGTTTGTAGAAATGAGAGAGAGAGAGAGAGAGAGAGAGAGAGAGAGAGAGAGAGAGAGAGAGAGAAATTGATTGAGAAACAGTGTAGGAGACAAACAATTCCCTAAGCCTGCTATGTGATAGGATTATATGCTTTGCTCTCTCCACTCTTTTTTTTTCTTTGTGGAAATAAGAGATTTTTTTAGGTTTTCAGAACAGATTGTACTGTTTGGACTGCTTATTCTCACGAGAACCTCTAAAGGCTATTTTATCTTCTTTGAGTAAAGTTTACATTCCACACTTTTGATTTCCTTTGGAAATGTTCAGAAATTAACATTTGGAGGAAATACTCTAGGAAATTTATCTTCAACATTACAGTATAAAGATCTGTTTGATGTGGGGTTGTGTATGTGTGAGTGCGAGCGTGCAAACTTCTGAAGTGTTGGAATTTAAACTCTTACTTTATTTCAGCATCACATCTGGAAGTTCAGAGTCAGATACACAACAAAGAAACAAAATATCGGTAAGAAATAAGGTTTGTATGAATTACTTTTTGGAAAAAAGCATTGTAGTTAATGAAATTGTAAATTGAATTAATATTTAGATTTTCCTAATATGTTTCATTTTCACATCTTACTAAGAAAAGATTATAAAAATAAAACATAGAATGGTCTTTCTCAAGTTGAATGAGATAAAATGGGCAGAATACCAACTAAAGGATGCTATCGGGCGGCAGGGAAATTCGGTGTGGTGTGGCCTTTTCCCATTTTTAATCAAACCTACACTGCTCTTTGTGACCCTACTATATTGTAAACGTCTTGGGTTACTTCAGAGCATTTTCTCGTGAGGAAATCCTGAAATTCAGATATGATACAGATTGGGTCAATCACATTATTTGGTTTATTCAGACTTGAGTTTAAATCACAGTTGATTCCAGGTATTTCCAATTCATGCTCTTTAAAGTCAGCTGATGACACACCTAGCTCTGACCCTTGAAGTTTTCCCTCTTCCATGAGCTCTGCTGATTATGAGGGTGGTTGCTGAAGGTTAGAGTGACTGTAGCAATTTCTTAAAACACGACAATAATGAAGTTTGCCATTTCGATGGACTCTTCCTTCCACGAACATTTTCTCTGTAGCGTGTGATGTTGTTTGATAGTATTGTATCCACATTAGAACTTCTTTCACGCCCTGGGACAGCTGGGTTTTCTGCCTGAGCCTCGTCTAGTCCCTCTGTGTATTACTGATAAGTGTTGAAGCTAGGTGATTGCTACATGAGGACTCATTATACTAGTTCTTCACCTTTATGGAAGTTTGGAAATTTCCCTTCAAAAAGAAAAAACAAGGTATCTGTACACTCTGGATTCAGTTTTAGTAAAGATTCCCTAGATTCCACCCATAGGTAGGCATTTCTGACAAGCACTTTCAGCTCTAATGGAAAGGCAGTGTGGCATAAAAGAGTGATCACAGGACTAGGAATTAGGCCCAAATGTTCAATCTCCGAGCTGTGTTAAACTCCCTGAGCCTATTTTGCACCCATAGGATGAGGATGATAATTTAATAGTCTGTAGGCCTTCTTCAGAGATACTGCAGTTTTTGTTCCAGACCACCACGATAAAGCAAATATTGCAATAAAGTGAGTCGCATGATTGTTTTTGTTTGCTAGTGTGTATAAAAGTTGTGCTTCCACTATACTGGAATTTATTAAGTGTGTAATAGCAATATGTCTAAAAAAAAGGGTGCATAGTGTACCTTAACTTAAAAATACTTCATTGCTAAAAATGCTATCATCTGAGCTTTCAGTGAGTTGTAATCTTTTTTGCTGGTGGAGGGTTTTGCCTTGATGTTGATGGCTGCTGACTGATTTGGTGGTGGCTGTGGCAATTTCTTAAAATAAGACAGCAAGGAAGTTTGCCATATTGATTGACTCTTCATTTCAGGAGAATTTCCCTGTAGCATGCAATGCTGTTTGATAGCATTTTACCCTCAGTAGAACTTTTTTCATAATTGGCGTCAATATTCACATGCCCTCTTGCTGCTTTATTAACTAAATTTATGTAATATTCTAAATCCTTGTTGTCATTTCTATAATCTTCATTCATTTTAAGAAACCACTTTCATCGCTAATCCATAAGAAGACATTTCTCACCCGTTAAAGTTTTACTATGAGATTGCAGCAATTCAGTCGCATCTTCAGTCTCCACTCCTACTTCTCTTGCTATTCCCACCACATCCGTAGTTACTTCCTCCACTGAAGTCTTGAAACCCTCAAAGACATCCATGACGGTCAGAATCAACTTCCTTCCAAAGTCCTGTTAATGTTCATATTTTGACCTCTTCCTGTGAATCACGAATGCCCTTAATGGCGTCTAGAATGGTGACTTCTTTCTGCAAGGTTTTGAATTTACTTTGCCCAGATCCACCAGAAAAATCATTATCTGTGGCAGCTGTAGCCTTACAGAATGTATTTCTTAAATGATAAGACTTGAAAGTGGAAATTGCTCCTGGATCGATGGGCTGCAGAATGGGTGTTATGTTAGCAGGCATTAAACATTGATCTCCTTGTGCATCTCCATCAGAGCTCCTGGGTGACCAGGTGCATTGTCAATGAGCAGTCAGTAATATTTTGAAAGGGATCTTTTTTTTATGAGCAGTTGGTCTCAACAGTGGGCTTAAAATATTCAGTAAACCATGTTGCAAACAGATGTGCTGTCATCCAGGCTTTGTTGTTCCATTTAGAGAACACAGGCAAAGTAGATGTAGCATAATTCTTAAGGGCCCTAGGAGTTTTGGAATGGTAAATGAGCACTGGCTTCAACTTAGAGTCACTAGCTGCATTACCCTTTAGCAAGAGAGTCAGCCTGTTCTTTGAAGCTTTGAAGACAGGCATTTGCTTCTCCTCTCTAGCTGTGAAAGTCCTAGGTGGCACCTTCTTTCAATATAAGATGGTTTCATCCACATTGAAAGTCTGTTGTTTAGTGTAGTGACCTTTGTTAACTACCTTAGCTACATTTGGATAACTTACTGCAGCTTTTAAATCAGGATTTGCTGCTTCACCTTCCACTATTTTTTTTTTAGTTGAGCAATCCTGCCACCTGTTGGCAGCTCAGCGGCTGCTCAGCTTGGGCTGGGAATCGAACCACTGTTGCTCAGAGCTCAAACTCTTGAGTGAGCTCTTAACCAACTGAGCCACTCAGCCGGCCCTTCACCTTCCACTTTTATGTTATGGAGACATAAACCTCATGAACCAACCTCTCCTAGTGTCAAACTTGTCTTCTGCAATTTCCTCACCACTCAGTTTTCATAGAATTGACAAGAGTTAAGGCCTTGCTCTGGATCAGGCTTTGGTTTAAGGGAATGTTGTGGCTGCTTTAGTCTTCTGTCCAGACACTGAAACTTTCTCCATATCAGCAATAAGGCTGTTTCACTGTCTTATGATTCATGTGTTCACTGGAGTAGCACTTTTCATTTCCCTCAAGAACTTTCCCTTTGCATTCACAACTTGGCTAACTGTTTGGTGCAAGAGGCCTAGCTTTGCCCCTATTGCAGCTTTTGACACGCCTTCCTCACTTGCGTTCATCATTTCTAGCTTTGGATTTAAAGTGAGAGACATGTGATTTACTTCTGCTTAAACACTTAGCCATTGTAGGGTTAATTAATTGGCCTAATTTTTATATTGTTGTGTCTCAGGGAATAGGGAGTCCAGAGGGGATGGAGAGATGGGGGAATAGCTGGAAGGTGGAACAGTCAGAGCACCCACAACATTTATTAAATTTACTGTCTTATAAGGGCTCTGTTCATGGCGCCTTAAAACAATTACAATAGTAACATCAAAAATCACTGATCACACAGATCACCATAAAAAAAATAATGGAAAAGTTTGCAATATTGTGAGGATTACCAAAACATGACACAGAGTGAGCAGAGGATGTTAGAAAAATGGCACTGATAGACTTATTTGACACAGGGTTGCCACAAACCTGCACCTGGTAAAAAATGCAATATCTGCAAAGTGAGAGAAAGCTAAGTACAATATAATGAGGTATGCCTCTATTTCCAATAAGATGTTTGGGATGTGAAAATTGTTGGTAAAGTACCTACAAGTGCACAGGAGTATAGTTATTGGAAATCTAGAGCATTCCAATGGGCTCCCCTGGGGTCCCAGGGAAACTTGCTCTTTGAATTCTGCTTCTTTCCATATTCAGTGGGTCTGCTCTACCATTCCCATCCCATCCCAGCATTACCAGCTCAGAATAACTGATCTAGTGAGATGCATATCCAGAACTTCACTTCTGCACAATTATTTTTGTGCATAAAAGGTTAACATCTCTTTTCTAAGTACAGTTCATTTAATCTGACTCCAGACAGACTGTTCACATCTCTCAAATCCATAGTAATTTTCAGGAGAGTGTTTGGAGGAGAAATATAAGTCAATTTAGATGAGCAGAACACGACTTTAATTAAAAATTTGTTCTCTAACTCTAGTGTTAGTTTAAGCTTATATTGCTTTTATTTTTCAGTTAGCAAAAGAAAACCTAACAGTGAGTTTTTATTTTATACGGTAGAACTATTTATGATTCTGTTGCTCCAAGAAAGGGTATCCTTCCCTGGTGCTATATGAAAACATTTTATGTTTGGTTAGACCCTTGGGTTAGCTGTTAACGTGGAGACTTTGGGAAATGAGAGACTTCCGCTAGCCAGCCTGTGTTTACAGCCCTTTCCTCTAACTGTGCTAATCAGCTAGCACCCCAGAGGGAACCCTCTTACTGAAAAAGAGCAGGTGCCAATTACCACATTTAGGAGTTCTGCTGAGGGCTCCCAATTAGCTTCCTGGAGTTTAGCATCTAACTCCTTTCAATTTACGTTTAACAGCATTGGGAGCCCTGGGACTGGAAGCAACTGGTTCTGCTTTAGTTACTATATTTTTACATTTCTAAAAGAATAAATTTAGCTGGAGGAGGTGAGGGTTAGAGATCTCAAGGCCATAGGGTTCCCACAACTGGTGCCGGCTCCTCCCTACACAATCCCCTTCAAATCTTGGAACTCATAGAACCATTGTCATGCAGCAGAGCCTATCCTGCTCTGTACCACGAGGAAGCAAATTGCAGGTGGATCTCAGATGCCCTTTTTAAATAATAGCTAGCTTGGGCAGAGAAGATCGAGATGAAGGGTGAAATCTGTTCAATTCTGTGAAGAAGTCTTGACCACCCAAGTGGAATGGAACACGGTCTGCGTTTGTGGCAACACAACCTGGAGGTGAACCCCTATTTTCCTTGGCCACACTGGTTTCTGAATACTCTTTTAGCTTTTGGACTCTCCTGGTACACTGTGCATTCTGATGAGGACTGGCCTTTATTCCTCTCTGTGTCCATGGAACAAAGTTTCTGATACTAAAACGGTACTCAACAGCTCGTTTGAAATACAACAATTGGACTGGGCTCCATGCATAGCACTAGGTAACTGACAGATGCCATGGGTCTGAATTCTTAGAGCAACAGATAGGGGTGGTTTCTAGAATCATCACTCTTCTACTGATACTTTTCTTCTAATTATTAGTAACACGTAAGAAATTCAGATTCAGGGAGGATGAGGGAGAGGCCAGCTGCTGAGTCATCAATGAAAATGTGTTCGCTACATAGTAGGAACACCTGGGATAATCCAGTGAGAGTTAGTTTATTTATAGCCTCATCTCAGGTCCCAGGTTGTCCCTATTTATCTGGCCTTATTCCTTTGGGCCTATTGGAGGGTTACAATGTTATTTCAACTGTTGCCTTTGCTCCATTTTAACATCCTCTGACAGAGAACAGCTAGTGCATATAAATCATCTAATCTGAAACTGTTTAGGAAATAAAAATTCTATTGCAAGGAGGCTTGGCCTGCACCAGATACCTGGCTCGGGATTTCTCCCCCTGAACTATTCCTGAGAACTGTGACACAGAAATAAACAATGGAAAACATATGTTGCCATCGGTTATGTGGACTGGCACATACAAAAGTGAGGATGTGGGTATGAATTCATTAATGCTAGAATACTTCACTCGTTATGCAAAACTAAGCTTATTATAAAACCTCATTAAGTCATGTAGTTTTCAAGTTGTAATTTGGTGATGACTTCCTTAAAGAATAATTATTTTAAGTGCCAAAGATATGAAAGCACTTCTTAAATTTTTAATTTGTAAGTCAAATTCATAGCACACTATATAGGAAGTCAGCTTTACAAAACAACCTTGAAGTTGTTAGAAGATTTATATTTGATAAACTGGGGAAGGCAACAATGCCTTAAATAGGGTCAGCTTGTATAAATTCTGTTCTTTTTTTAGTACTTGGTATGATACACTATTATTTTTGCAGGAAGCATATATATGATAACATTTCTGATATTTCTAAATTTTAACATTCTAAAATGGATTTTAAGAGATTCCTCCTGATGACCAAACTTTCAAATCAATAGTGAATCAGTTCCTACATCACTTGTGCTTTCAATGAACATTTCAAGTGATTTACAAGAGACATTCCTCTTTATTCTTAAAATGAGATCAGTATAAAACTGTATCTCTATACATATTTAAATATAAAGATTTGTTGCTTCTCTAGGAAATAGGTTATTTATTATTATTATTATTATTATTATTATTATTATTTTATTTTTTATTTTTTTCCACTCTAATAGGTGACAAATATCCTAAAACTTTTTGCTTTGGCCCTTCCTTCCTCCCTTCCTTTCTTCCTTTCTTCCTTCTTTCCTTCTTTCTTTCTCTTTCCTTCCTTCCTTCTCGCTTACTCTCTCTCCCCTGCCTCTCTTTTACTGAAGTATTTACTGACAATTTAAAGTGTATAAGTTGATGAGTTTTGACATATGTATACACATGTGAAACCATTACCACAGTCAAGATAATGAAACTCCATCATGCCCAGAAGATTCTCATGCTCCTTTGTAACCCCTCTCACCCACTGCTCCCCATTTGCCTATATGCCATTTCCAAGGAAGCTCTGATCCGCTTCATGTCACTACATATTATTGCATTTCCTTGAGTTTTACATAAACAGTCATATAGTATGTACCCCTTTTTCTGGTTTTCACTCAGCAAAATTATTTTGAGATTCACGTTTTAGTGTATATATATCATTCATTTTTATTGCTGACTAGTAGTTCATTGTACTGAATGCAATTGGCTCATCCCTTCATTTGTTGACTGACATTTAGATTATTTCCAGTTTTTGACTCTTACAAATTAAGCTGCTGTAAACATTCATGGACAAGTCTTTGTATGGACATATGCTTTCTTTTCCCTTGGGTAAATATCTAAGAGTGAAATGGTTGAATCATGTGATAGGTAAATATTTAACTTTCTTAAAAATGATCAGAATTCCAAAGTGGTGGTATCATCAGCAGCATTTGAAAGTTTTAGTTTATTCACATTCTCTCCAACCCTGATAGGTCAGCCTTTTAAATTTTAGCCATTCTCGTAAGGATAGTAGCATCTCATTGTGGTTTTAATTTGAATTTCCTCAATAATTAGTGGTGTTGAATACCTCTCCATGTGTTTATTTGCCATCCTTATATCTTATTTGGTGAATTTATCTATTGAAACCCTTTGTCCATTTTTAAGCTGTGTTGTTTGTTTCTTATTATTGGGTTTTGAGAGTTCTTTATATATTCTAGATACAAGTACATTTTCAGATATGTGTTTTACAAGTATTTTCTTCAGTCTGTGGCTAGTATTTTCATTCTCTTTACAGTGTCTTTAGAAGAGCAGAAGTTATTAATTTTGATGAAGACTAATTTATCAATTTGTATTTTCGTGATCATGATTTTGGTTTCTCACCTAAATATCTTAGCCCAAGGTCACAAATATTGTCTTCTAGAAATTTTATAGTTTTAGGTTTTCTATTTTGATCTATTATTTATTTTGAGTTAATTTTGCTTATGATGACTCACAGCTGAGTCTTTCTCCAGGAATTTTTCCTCAGCTGAAGGAGCTACATTGTCCAAAAGTCATCCCTCTTCATGGAATCAGCCTGCATCCAATGACTGATTGACACAGAGCCTCAAGACCTTCCTTTGAGCAAAGGCAATTCTGCAGGGCCAGCCCAGCCCTGGAACTCCCCATGAAATTGGCTGAGGGCACTGCTGCATTTCTGCTTCTCTCCTTATTTTATAGATGTTGCTCCCAAGAGCCATCTCCAATAAGCACTTCTGAGGCCAAATCTCTCAGAGTCTATTTCCAATCTACCCTAACTTAATAGGATCACAAAATCAGAATAAGCCTAACCTAATGAATGAGGTTTTGTGATTGGAAATTCTTAACAAATGGAAAACAGCCATTGTGCTGTCACTTGAAGGCAAGACGAAAGATAGAAATAAAAATTGTCATTGTAACTTTGATAGCGCTTCAGAGAAATCTTTCTTAATATAAGTAAGAGATTTAATGAATATTTTTTGCAAACTTTAAGGAAGTAAAATATTTCACTTAATAAAGCATGGTAATGTTCATTTATTCAATCTAAAAAAATTGGCTTTTCCCCACAAAGAACACAAATAGTATGGAAATCGAATCTTTACTTCTAGAAACATCTGCTAGTTCTCTAGATAGTATCTAACATAGCTCTATCTGAGTGAGTCATGTGATTTCCCCAGATGTTGGGATATAAAATGTTAGTTGGAGTTTCTACCCATTGTTCAACCTCTCATATAGCTAATTTCATGTTGAAATCTTACAATAAATAAGGGTTTGATCCATATCATGCTCCCCTGCCCCAATCCCCACCCTTCAAAGCTCACTTAATTTAAATTATGTAGCCTATATTCTATACAGAAACAACTTAAACAAATATTTCAGGTCAAGCAGTGCATAGAAAGGTGGTAGTGATGGTATTATTGTAATTGGTGAGAAATACATTTTTTTCTCTAGCTATCATCAAGAAAGATCAAAACCTTAATTTCAATTTAATTTGATTATCATTAAAATTTTTGAGTGTTATTAGTTGAAATTGGCTAATGGCTTATCTTAGTATTTTATTTATCTGAAAAATTTATTTTTCTTCACAATATCCATCCAAGGTGGGAGGCAGAAAGTCTGTATTTGTCGTGGTTACTAAGGGACTCTCTGGATGGAAGCTTCACCTGGGAATGCACTTCTGCAGCCCAGGCAGGCAGCAATGAAAGGAGAATCAAACTGCATACCCAGTGCTCCACCCAGAAGGTACACACACCACTTCTGCTGTATTTCAAAGAAGCCACATGCCAAAATCAACTTTAAGGATTGGGGAAGTGACATCTTATCATGTGCCTAGGAGGATTTTCAAATATATATTGGTGGACAAAATTGCAGCAATATAAATCCAGATATAAAAAAAAAAGAAGTTGGGCCGGCCGAGTGGCGCGTTGGTTAAGAACTGGCTTGGGATGCCAGAGGGCCCCGGTTTGGATCCCACATATGAGGGCCAGTGACACTACCCTCTACAAAAATAATAATAATAATAATAATAATAATAATAATAATAATAATAATAATAAAAAGAAGAAAGGAATTCAACCTAAGACAAGAAAGGAAGTGTCATAGATAGACATAAAATAAAGGAAAACATTAGCTTCAGAATTTCTCATTTAATAAAAGCTCTATTTAACTGGAGAACAGAGGCCATAAAAAAGATCTTAGCACTTTAAAATGAGGTTGGCCAAAGCACTAGGAAATGTCTTTTAGAAAATGATCCTTCACAAGCAACTGGGCAAGATGGCCTAATTTGCTTTTATCTTCTATAATAGAGTACATGTATAAGAAAAAAAGGGCCCTGTTTTTACATGCAAATGTGTTCCTTTATATTTTTTAAATGTCAACAGGCAAAATTTAGAAAACATGTGACACTGAAACAGATTGTTTACAGATAGGATGTTTTTCAGAATTTCCCCAAGAGGCACCAGTGATGCAAAGGACCTCTATAAACTGAAGCACTTTAATGTCTACAAATTTGTTTCATCAAATGCCCATGACATTTTTAATCCATTTGGTTCCTTCAAATGGCAAAAAATTCCAAACAACAGGCATTATTTGGGGAAAGCATGCTAATTTGTGCTGTGTAGTGCTGACACATTTTGTTTTTGTTTTTCTGTGAAGGTGAAAATGTTGAGAAGTTCGCACATTTAAAAGGAAGTTGTGAGATGCAAAAATGGGGCAGAAGTTATATATATATTTGAATTCAAGGGTTACTCTGAATTAATATTCTGGATAAACTCAAGCTTCACATACAATTTTCTCATCTTCTGAAACCTCAATGTTTAGATCAGAGGGAAGACAGGTCAAGGGGGAAGTGTGTTTTGGGGCCATCTAATCAATCAATATGACTTTGAAAGCACACTTCAATTGCTGTGGTATGAAGAAAAATACTTTCCAAACCTTCAAAGTTTCCTTGAGAGAAGATATCCTCCAAAGAGCTAGGACAATTATTCAACCTAGCCTTTCCCAAAGGAGTCAGTTTCCCTCTGGGAGGTACTCTTTGGATGCTTGGAGAGAAGCTGGAAGAGAGTGGGGATGACCTGGGAGTGAGATGCACAGGATGCAGACTCTCAGGATAAAGCTTCGCCTCTGGCCGCCCTCAGTCTCATCAGGCAGATGGGCTTACTTTGTTCCGATAGTTTTCTTAAACTGAAATTTGCTGCTGGGAATAACAACCCCAGATCATCATGTCAATAGCTGAGATGTTTGTGTTAGATCAGGTATCAGAATCAATCAGTTATTTCAAAATACACCTAATAATTTGAATTAATATGATATGTTATCTGTTCTGAATGAGGTTCAGAAAAATCGAGCATTTCTCCAAGCTTTGGTCAGAGTTTGCTTCTTCAAAACGACTCTCTCCTCAAAGTTATGCATTAATGCACAAAGATGAAAAGATAACTTAATCCCTGAAGATTCTATACCTCATAAGAAAACTTACCATTTACCACTTTTTCAACTTGTTTAAGAAGGCTTTGTAATACTCAAAATAAGGAATAGAAAATATTTGTAACATTTATTACAACATAATATCCTTAATATAGTAAGGATATAAATCAATGAGGAAAAGATTAGCCCTTAAATAGAAGATGGACAAAGGACACAAATTACAATTTACAAAAGAAGACATAAATATCCAGTAAGATGTCGAAATTCAATGAAAGGCAAAGAGATAGAAAACATTTTCTAACTTATATGTAATATTGACCTGTAATTTTGACAGCTATAAAAAGTATTGAAAATGCCATTATAGGCAAATGTGTCAGAAAGCTATGATTCTCATATAGTGTTAGTGAGAATGTTAATTCTGGAGTTGTCATCTTAAATATCAGGTATAATGTACACTGTTTAAAATCTAGTAGTTGTTTTTTCATCTATATTAAGAAAATAAAAAATAAGTTCACAAAGATGCATAAATATGGTTATTACAAGATAATCCAATAGTAGGGAAAACCACATGTACACATAGTAAAACTTATTGTGGCCATTAAAAATTATGGTAATTTTTAAAGTTAAAAATCATGGAGGGCTGGCCGAGTGGCTCAGTTGGTTAACAGCAGGAGCTCTGAGCAACAGGTCACTGGTTTGATTCCCACATGGGCTGGTGAGCTGCGCCCGAGCTGAGCTGCCAACAGATGGCAGGGTGCCTTAGCTGGTGAGAGCACGTGCTCCTAACCACAAGGTTTCTGGTCCAACTCCCGCATGGGATGGTGGGCTTCACCACCTGCAACTAAGATTGAACACAGCACCTTGAGCTGAGCGGCCCTGAGCTGCCTATGGGCGGTCAGATGGCAACTGGACTTGGAGCTGAGCTAGCTGCACCCTTCACAACTAAGATTGAAGGACAACGACTTGGCTGTTCCCCTTCCCCAATTCTCCAAAACTGTTCCCCTTCCCCAATTCCCCAATAAAATATTTTTTTTAAATTATGGAAAATGACATATATCATCATTCAAATACATTGGGTTGTCGGAAAAGTTATGTTGCATTTTTGCAATGAAAAACATAGAAAAAACATGTCATGACTTTTCCCACAACCCAATAGATAATACCTATGACATTAATTGAAAATGAGCATCATTTAACCATATAGAACCATGTACAGTATGAATAAATGTTTTGGTTTTTTATGTTATACATCTTATAGGCACACACACGCAATTAGATGGTAATGCTCCAAATATGGTGTGTTAGTCAGCTGGGCAGCCCTAACAAAACACCACAGACTGGGTGACTTACACAACAGACATTTATTTCTCACAGTTCTGAAGTCAGAGATTAGGGTGCCAGCATGGTTGGGTCCTCACTTGCAGATGGCTGCCTTGTGGCTATATTTTCACATGGTGGGGGTTGGGGGATGAGAGAAAGAAAGGGAGGGAGGGAGAGAGGGAGAGAGAGAGCAGGTGACAGAGGGAATGAGTCTCTGGTTTTTTTGGAAAAGGACACTAATCCCATCATAAGGAACCCATCCCGATGACCTTATCTAAACTTAATCACCTCCCAGAGACCCCATCTCCTAATACTATCACTTTGGAAGTTGAGGCTTCAACTTATGAATTTGAGGTGGCAGGGGACAGAAACATTCAGTCCATAGCATGTGGCAATCTCTGAGTGCTAGGGCTGTGGTAGATTTTCACTGTCATTTTTATACCTTTTATATTGTCTGAATTTTGGGGACATAATACATAGTAATTCCATGGCACAGAGATGATGCTCAATACATGTCTTTTCCCCTTACCCCTCCCTCATCCTTATAATATTGAAGTTCCCTTATTTAAAGATCTCCCCTCCTTTTCTCAACTTTTATCATATTACGAGTTCCTGAAAAATAGGAAATTTGATTAATTCATCTTTATCCTCCAGAGTTTAGCTCTGGCACTCAATAAATATGTGAATGATTACCATGAGTTTATCATTATGTAGCTGGATACATTGTGTTTTTCAGTTAGGGAAGAAAACGCTCTTGAATTATACACTTAATGTAAAGGGAAGTTAAAATGTAGGAAATTTTTTAATTAAATATGGTTTGGAAACAATCTTTGGAAAGAAGTAAGCCCTGTTTTGCTTGTTTCAAATGCCTAAAGAAAGTGCTATAAATTCTAGAACAGTCTGCTTTCCTTAGCGGCTATTACTACTTAAGACTTTTCCTTAAAATAGAAATATCTATGTCTGTGATGATTATATTCTAAATTCTATTCATTTTTCTTCTTCTGAATGAAGCAGGATTTGGCCTTTGTGCCTTAAATTTGCATATATATATACTCATGTTACTGAAAATTTAGAAAGAAGTCTCCCATAATAACTTTCTTTGTAACTGCTTAACATGGAACACTCAGATCCAAATGGTTTGGTTTCAGAACTGATTTGTGACTTAAAAAACAGTTCTGTACACCTGAAACTAATAATAAAAACAAAACAAAACAAAGAAAACAGTCTAGTACCCACAAAGTAACTTTCAAATTACTCAAGTGCTTAACCCTTACTATACTAGGAAAATAGTCATCATGATTTACTATCTGGATCAAATAAAGCTATCTAAGTTTTTTGTTTTTAAAGTCATTTTTCAATTCAAATAATTTACATAAGCATAATGACATAGTAAAAAACAAACCTCATTTGAAATTTCAATACGAATTCAAATATAGCAAGTCTCTATATCAAGTGAAAATTTTGGCACATGAACATTTAAAAAATGGAAGAATATTGTCACACATCCTCTGAGCAAACAGAAAAGTCCAAGTTTCTGTCACCAAATATTCTGTGACAGTCTGTCTTTTACGAGAATATCCTATTTCCTTGTTTGTCCTTTGATATAATGTATTTCATTCATTGATTCATATGTTTGAGGACGTTCATCTAAGTCTCTAGGAAGTTATGGTCTAAAAATTCATAATCTATTTCACTTACATGATTAATTCCATCAGCATTAGCATCTACAGCAGCACGGTCCAATTAAAATATACTGCAAGCCATATTTATAATTGTATTGGGTCGTCAGAAAAGTCATGACGCATGTTTGCAACAGATGGCGCTAGTTCATTTTTGGAAATACTGGAGTCATTTGCATCTATGTTATTGCTATGTCATTTGACACCTGACAGTTCTAGCTTCATTCCAAAAAAAATTGAACATTTGGTTGACTTTTGGAGATTTTTACAACAAGTTGAAGATGGAAGACCAAACTGCATTTTTGCCATATTTTACTGTTTTACTTCCATAAAGGGAAAAACACGTGTCAAGCCTGTGAAAAGTTGCACAAAGTTTACAGTGACAATGCTCTTCAGGAATGTCAGTGCCAACAATGGTTCACGAAATTCTGTGCTGGTGATTTTGATCTCAATGACGCTCCTTGGTCAGGGAGGCCCACCGAGGTTGATGACGACAAAATAAAGATGTTGATCAAGTCAAACCCACGTTATACAACATGAGAGATTGCAGAAACATTGAACATCCATCATTCAAGCATTCAGGACCACCTGAAGAAGCTGGAATATGTAAGCAAGCTCGATATTTGGGTTCCGCATGAACTTAAAGAAGTTCATTTGACGGGCGTGTATAAACATCTGCAATATGCTCATTAAACATGAGGAAAACTATCCTTTTTTGAAGCGACTGATAACTGGTGATGAGAAGTGGACTGTTTGGTCTTGGTCCCGACGTGATGATTTGCCTCAAACGACATCGAAAGCAGACATTCATCAGAGGAAAGCTATGCTCTCAGTGTGGTGGGATTTTAAAGGTGTCGTGTTTTTCGAGCTCCTACCAAGGAATCAAACAATCAATTCGAATGTGTACTATTGGCAATTGGACAGTTTGAATGAATCCATCATCCAGAAACATCCAGAGTTTGTTAATTGTAAAAGAGTTGTGTTCCATCACGACAACTCTAGACCACACACAAGTTTGATCACCTGTCAAAAATTATTGGAGCTTGGATGGGGTGTGTTGCCACACCCACCATACTTGTCTGACCTTGTGCCGTCAGACTTCCACTTGTTTCGCTCTCCTCAAAACTCCTTGCGTGGTATAACGTTCAATTCAGATGAGGCTGTAAATCAGCACCTTGTTCAGTTTTTCTCAAATAAAGACAGATCCTTCTATGAACGAGGAATTACAAAGCTCACTGAAAGATGGCAAAAGGCTCTTGAACAAAACGGGCAATATATCATCGATTGATCTTTGCTTTTTATATAAACAAATGACCTTTAAAAAACATAGACAAGGGCCGGCCGAGTGGCGGTATGGTTAAAAACTGGCTTGGGACACCAGAGGGGCCCGGTTCGGATCCCACATATGAGGGCCAGTGACACTGCCCTCCACAGCTAAGATGCTGAACAACAGCTCAATCTGGAGCTGGGCTGCGGTGAGTTGCCGGCGGCGGCATAGGCTGCAGCCCCTGTGGCAGTGGGTTGCCATGGGCTACCGTGTGTAGCCAGCAGCCAGCGTGAGCAGCCAGCAGCCGCAGTGAGAGGCCGTTCAGAAGCTGGCGACTGATCTGCCTCGCCCAGGAAGAGTGCAATGATGGTGCCAACTTGGGCCAGTGAAGCAGCGTCCTCCACAACTAGACTGAAGAACAAAAAAAACGATAGTAACTTGTCTGTTCCCCTTCCCCCAATTCCCCAGCACTGCTCCCATCCCCCCAATTCCCCAGTAAAAATCTTTAAAAAAAAAAAAACATAGACAAAATATGTCATGACTTTTCCGATGACCCAATATATGATTTAGTAGTCACATTAAAAATTTTAAATAAAGAGGTAAAATTAAATTTTAATAATATATTTTATTTAACTTAACATATCAAAAATATTGTCATTTCAACATGTAATCAATATAAAAAAGTATTGTGATATTACATTCTTTTATATTTTAAATTATTTATTTATTTATTTATTTTTATTTTATTTATTTTTTAATTTTTATTTTTTTATTATTTTTACATTCTTTTTTATTGTGCTAAGTGTTCAAAATCCTGTGCGTATTTTACAATTACAACACATCTGAATTCAAGTGATTTCAACTGAATTCAACTGAAAAGCCACATGTGGTCAGTGGCTACTGCACTGGACACTGCACTGGACAGTGCTGATCAAGAGGGCTGCCCTTCAAGTTCATCTTCTGATTTGCCTAAGAATTGTGAAATCTCCTCCTCTGTAAATTTTCTTCTCTTTGGACATTATGAATGGAAAAAGAAAAAGTCACTATTCACAGCTGTGTTCAATGAAAGCCAAAACTAGGTTATAAAAATGGTGTCTCATCTTTTATACTTTGAAAGATGATGTAATACTTTTGGCAACACAATAAGAAAATGAAAGATAATTATTAATTTTATTATTGTGTTGTCCTCCTAGGCAATTCTACAATTTTTTTGTGGGGGGAGGTCTTTTAAATCTTTAAAGTATTAATAGGAAATAATTGATGAATAATGAAAAAAAAATTCCTAGTAGGATTAAGTAACAAAATGTTTCAAATAAAGGAAAAATAAGATAACTAAGATCCCACAATATCTTAGATTTGTAGAAGTCTCCAGTGCATCTATCTGTATTGTATTTGCAAGATAGAATGAGTTTTATTCTATGTTTTAAAAATAAATATACAGGGGGTGCCAAAAAATGTATACACATTTTAAGAAAGAAAAAAGCTGTATTAAAATTGTAATACTCAATATATACCTATAACAAGTCAAGCCTGTACATTTTTTTTGGCACCTTCGGTATATTGTTTGCTTTTTTTTTTGTAAGACCTCTAAGGAAGAATAAAAGCCATGAAATATAGGTTGTTATAGATAGAATGGCTCAAAAACAGAAACTCAAAACTACATTTGGGTCCAATAAACTCTAATGATACAGTGAGGTTTAAATTGCACAAATTAAACAGAATGTGGGGAAAATTTTCAGAGATACATGTTTTGAAAATCCTTCTTTCCTTTTCCATAAGCTTCTATTTCGCATGACAGCTTTTCCTAAATTTTTTCCTCAATAGTTCCCTGGAAAACTTTCTTCTTTAACCATAGTCCTTAATCCTCTCTCTCTTTTTCAGTCTCTCCATTTTCATTTCAGAACCCCCAGAAGAACATGTCTAGCAAGAAGCTCAAGAAAAGGAAGAATCAGAGCAGACCAAGTAAAACCCTCTTTAGCAGGCAGAAAAGGGTACAGGCCATGCTCTCTTCTACATTTTAAACTTTTTGTTCTTATATTGTGCATAATGATTTACTTTTTCCTCAAGGAATAACCAGGCTACTTGTAGTTGCATAATGTCAAGACCTTCAGAGTTTCTAAAAGTTTCAGATCTTTATGATCAACTCTTGGGCTCTTTCCTAGGCTGTGATCTCCTAGAAGCTATACCACCGAAACATAAAACCTAGAGTTTAAAAAGAAGATGCTTTAAAAAAAAAAAAAACCAATGAAACAAAAAACGTACTTCTGTGGATCAGGCATTATCCCAAGCATTTTTCTGCATCACCATGTGTAATCATCACAGCAGCCCCTACTGAGTTAGCATTTCTTCCATTTTTAGAGGTGATAAAATGGAGGCTCAGAATAATTAAATGACATGCTTAAAAATCACACGAACAATAAGCAATAATCCATCAGTCAGATTCACATTTAAAATCAACAAAATCCAGACTAGTTAGCATTAAGGGGGAAATGAATTATTAAAAGACATTAGGTATTTTGGACAATCCCTAGGAAAATCTGAGAATCAGGCTTGGAGGCTATACACAATTATTGTACAATAATTACCCTGCCGGACTCTAGTGAAGAGCTAATTGCTGCCGCCACGATACACAGGCCCCACATCACTTTTTACTTCCCTGGATCATGAGATATTACTGCTAAGTCTTCGTCACTGCAGCCTCTGAACAGAGAACGACGCTTTCAACCTCCCAGGTTCCATTCTGTTTGGCACCTGTTTCTTATCACTCTCGCCCATATCGAAGTCTGATATGGGCTGGTGTGTCTGATTGGTGGAGCCACGTGTCACAACTTGGATGCACACAATGCTTGAGAGGGAGTTCCTGGTTTATATTTTGGGGAGAGGGGAAATTCTCCAAAGATGTGAAAGATCCTGGACTGTCAAAATAGCATGACAAATGGCCACCAAAGAGAGCAAGATGGATTAGATATAATGATCTTCTCATTTTACAACTGAGAAAACTGAGGCCTACTGAGTAGCTAATGTTGGGCACACTATGCCACCTTCTCTGATACTCTGGCCATGCCTCTTAGTGATATTTTGACTGGGAGACCTTAAAAGAAGTGGAAATTCACAGCAACAAAGAACTCTCCCATCTGTCCTCTGCTTACCTTATCATGTTGGAATGCACTATGGAAATTGTTGCTAAACTTTTATCTGATCCCAAGGAATGCATAACATATTTCTCCTTCAAATCTTAGTAAAGAAGGGAGTCTGTGCAAATGCCAGTCTGGGTTACGGGGATGATTCTTATGGAAAAGGTTTCTCATGAAACATCAAGTTCAATTAAGGATTTCCTTGCTAGGATTTTGGAACAACGTCATTAGAGTGTTGAAGTTCTTATCATTGCAGTTAAATTTCTTGGATTTTTTTTTTAAGTTTAGTTATTTAGAGCCTCAAATTTATTAGCAGAAAAAAAATTACCTTTACTCTGAATACTATTAATCATAAAACATTTGCTTTTGATTATTCACAGTTTAGCAATAATTTATTCACAAAGCTAAGTTTGAAAAACCTCAGTTAATTTGAGCAGTAAAATTCTATCACCTTATTCAGAAGCTGACCTGAAAATCCTTCTTCCTACAGGGATGTACATTTCCTAAAACACTGGGCTACAGTGGGAGGATGAAAAAAAAACCACTGTTGGTGAATATGACGAAGCACTCAAAATCTAAACTTACGTATGATGTGTGAGAAAATAAATAACCCTGTCATGAAGAACTCACCTATGCAAAGCACTGGCTTTACAAATGGGAAAAGTATTTTCATGATTATAGGCTCCACTAAACCAAAATTTCATTGAAAACAAACAGTATTTTTTTTTGTCTTCTTTATTAATCAAAGTCCTTTCCTTCAGTAAGATTATTATGCTTTTTATTTTTTTAACTTTAAGTTTTTATTATGTTCAATCAACCTTTCTTTCATTTTGTTTTCACAATAGTCCTGTGAAGTAGGTAATGAGTTGAATTAATTTTAACATTGTCTAATTCCTTCACTCTATAAATTGACCTGCTATATACATTTGTTTTATGTTATTTTTATTTTTAATGTGGTAAATACATATAACATAAAATTGACCATTTTAAAATGTGCAGTTCCATAGTGTAAAGCACGTCCACATTTTTGTGCAACTAATGTCCAGAGCTTTTTCATCTTGCAGACCTGAAACTCTATACCTACTAAATAGCGACTCCTCATTTCCCCTTCTCCTTTATTTTTTAAAGAAATTAAAATGTTATCTTAATGAATTGAAACGCTTTCAACTGAGTTAAAATAAGAGTTGACCTGTTAAGAATTTCGGGTAGGCCATTATTTGGCTATTTATGAAGTTATCAAATGTCATATGGTCATTTCTCTTTAACTTCCATGCCAACAACCTTTTAATAAGTTAAAATCTGAGTCAACAGTTCCTTTCAAGTACCTTTTCTTTTATTCTATCAGTGATGCTACAGAAATGCAAAAGTAGTTAAATCTTTCACAGGATGAAAGATTGGCCTTTAGAAATGTGTTTTTCGTTTTTTCTTTTTTTCTAGAAAAAAGAGTATCCTGTAACCTTGCTCAAGCAACTTGATATTGAAAATAGGTCCCTCATCTTGAACTTGGTCCAGGAGGATTCAGGGACCATAGTTTTGGAAAGTCCACCTGATAAGTCATTTAATTCATAATTTAACCGAGATGACTTAGATGGAGGTCTCTTTACTTTACATTTCATAAAACTAAGAATTTTCACCCCCCAAATAACGGGTTAGTTCTCATAGAACTGCCAACTTTTCCACTTTTTTCAAGAAAAAACACAATAATTTCCATGTACTATCACCACCATTTGTTAATGAAACATCCTTTTAAACACCAAAATATATAGAACGGTCATAATCTCAGAATAAAGGACAGTCCTCTAAATAGAATACATTTGGCTTTGTGATCATTTCACTGTGTCCTTTTTTAAATTTTAGTGCTGTCCTTTTCTTGCCAACTGGTGAAAATGTTACCATAAACCAACACTGACCTATGATAGGCTGGCATTTGGAGCCCGCCGATATCATCAAACCCCTGTGGCCTGAGGTGTCGTCGTTTCCCCTTCCAGTTTACTTTGCACTCTTTCCTGCAAGGTGTTTTTCCTTTTGCTCTTTTCCAGGAAAGCGGGTCTTTCTGGGCTTGACATTGAGACTCTCTTGCCCTCTGGCTTCTTGTTGGGTTCAGTCCAAGGGAGATACAGATAGAAGCACAGAGGGTGAGAAGAGATGAGGTCAGGCTATATATTCCACTGGCCCATCCGCTACTACTGCCTGGGCACAGGGTGACAGTGGCTGTGTTCTTCTACCCCAAGTCCCAGCTCCTGGGGTGGCCCTCTCTGCAAACTCTCTTTCTTGATCCTGTAATAATACTCTCCCATGACCCCTCCCCCTGCCTCTTCAAGGTAAGGCAAATGGTATCTGCGCTTCTAGGGTATGCCTCACCATCCTTTGTTGATACCCTAACTGTGCCCACACCTCTTTACATAGTCCCTTCATTAAACTCCCCTCAATCATTCCATTGGAGTGGTCTTCTGTTTCCTGCTAGGATCTGACCAATGTATTCATCATTTAAAGATGAAAAACTGAGGCCCCGTGAAGTGAAGGCCAAAAGTCACGTAGCTCAAGTCAAATGGTCAGTTAAGTCCGAAATGTAGCCTTCCAGATTAGAGTTCTCTTTAGTCAGTGCTTATCTGTCATCCTCCCATGGCCATCCCCTTCACAGTTATATTGATGGGCACTTTCTAGAACCTTCTTTCCACTGGGCTTTGACAATAGTTGTAGTTTGTTCAAGTTTTGAATTAAAGTACCTTATTAAGTGACTCCTGGGGCAACTCCAAGCACAGAGGAATACTGTTTTCACTAGAATGGATTGAAATCAGGGAAACTGAGTTTTTAAACTGTTGCCTAAATAGAATTTGGCAATTTAGCCTAAGAGTCTTTTGCGAAAGCTAAGCACAAAAGGATGTGTGAGTGACGAAATTTCCACTCTAACATGAATTCTGGTCATCAAAGATGGGGGGAGGGATGACAGAAATCTGCCCAGGCTAAGGAGCTGAGCTAGGAGCCTGGGGAAAGGTTTTAACCTGTGTAAGAAATAGGAGCAGGTTGGAGAAGAGTGAGGAAGTGTAGGGCCTTCAGTGCCTGCCAATCAGGGGGAAAGATAAATAGAGAGTAGTAGTAAATAGAGGAAGTACCAAGCAGACCATTACAAAATATAGCGAGAGCATGTTTTCTCTGGCAGGAAGTTACTGTACCACTGAGCAGGGGCTGCTGCTGGAACCCTGGACTTTAGAAGCTTCGGGCTGTTTAGAAACGTTTGTCTTGAACTGACCCATGTCAAAATGCTCTTTTGTAAGTGCGGAATTTTCTAGAACCACACCTTTATTTAGCAATCTGGCTTTTAAATAAATGCACATGCACATATTTAACATATTAACTTTGTTCTAATTGCACACTTGACTGAATTTCGCATGGCTGTCATTTGCTCATTCGCTTGACAAAAAAAAAATGTCTCTACGGGGACTTTCTTTTCCTAAGGTTAAAAAGAAGCTAGAAAGTTTTAATAGCAAATGGTTCCCTTTAAGGAGTTAGGATAATAGAATTATTAATAATATTAATTGAGCACTTCGTCTGTCTAAGCAGTTACCTGCCCTCATTTAATCCTCACAACAACCCTGCCTGCTATCATCACCCATCTCCATTGCCATCTCCTGGCTCTCTGCTGCACTATCTTGCATCTGGCCTTGGCAAGCAGAATTTCTCTAAGAATCTTATCCCTGTCGGTGACCCAGGCTGGATGCATGGAAAATATTGCTCAAAGGAGTCACTGTTACAACCTCTCAGCCTGAAGGGCTGCTCTTTCTGGCGTAACCACCTTCTCTGACTGCTGAGCCTTCAATCAACAGCTATTTATTGAGCTCCTACTAAATGCTCATTGCAGTGTTGTCTGGCCTCTGCATGCAGGGGCCTTTCTAAGTGTCGCATGTGGGTTCAGAGGGGGGTGGAGGGTTTGAATCAGTGACCTTGACCCAGTCATGAAGAGCAGAAGGAGTTTGTGCAGCTGGTGAAGAAGGGCAAGGTCATGGTGAAAGAAAGAGATACTGACTTAAAAGTAAGGGAGGGGACAATGAGAAAGATACTGAGATAGGTTAGAGAAATCAAGAAAAATTAAATTAGAAAAAAAGTAGATTTTCCTCCAGATTCTCAAATGAGGAACATCTGCAGCCAGAAGAAAATCTACTTTTACAATTTCATATAAGATTTGTCAATGAGTAGATGGTCAACTTTAATACACATGCATAATAATCTAGTTTCTTTACTGTTATCAAAGAGCTATTTGAATATTTAATATTCTGTAGTAGTCTTTTAGATCAATCATCTTAGTTATCTTAGCGACGTGTACTTCGATGACTGACTTGATGTTTAGGTAGAAATATTTTTTTCTTTTTTTGTTGAAAATTTTAAGACAAAGAATAGAAGTGAAAAACTGAAATTTAATTTCCATTGACTTGCTGGAATTCACCATTTGAAAATCCACAGACACAGTTCACTCCCCAAATAACGGTATATATCGTATATTTTTAACATGTAACAGACTTTATTAGCATATCATTCATCAATTACTTTAACCACCAAGACAGTTTCATGTTTATATTATAATAAACATAAATTGCTTTATGTAGAGTGCGTCCACACGCCCCTGAAGCAGAGTGAACTTAATGGTATATGTTCCACCTTTCTGCTCTTCTGTCATTGTATCCTGTAAAACTGGAACAATGACTAAAACTGTTTTAGAATCCTTGAAACCACCCACGCCTACCTCCAAAACTCCTAACCCCATGTATTTACTTATTTCTAAAATTATTATTGATTTAATGTCTTTTCCTTTGTTTGGTTAATGAGGGTTGCCTCCTGTTAAAATGTACTTGTCTTTGTGTAAGCTGTTTTTACCTCGGTGAAGACACATTTCTGACTTTCTCTTAAGGGAGTGGGGGGAACAGGAAGGCGTGTCAGAGGAGGGGGAGTGACGACTTGCAGCTGGGGTAAAGAAGGCAGACGACATTCTTCACAGTTTGCTCAGGACTGTCTTAGTTCTACAACATGTGACCTTAAACCTACCTGTGTACAAAAAGTCCTGGGTTACTTAATAGCAGTCCGCAGTCAAGCCTGTTTCATTTGGCTTTACTTACAATGGCTGTGTCTCACTGGAAATGGTTGTCCTTGGCTGAGGAAATTTGGGATGCTTAGAGCACCAGATTAGCTGATCTTGCTTGGTCTACTCACAAGTATTTTTAAAACTTCCTCTTGAGATCCAACATTAGACAAGAAGATTCTCCCTGGAAGCAGCAGTCTAGATCAGGGATTCCCAGTCTTTTTGGAACAGGTTGGCCTCTTAGCAATTTCCTCTTTCTGCATAGAAGGTTTTGCAGCACAAATTATCTGTAAGTAGAACTACACACACAAATTGTTTTGAGGCTCGTGTTTTTGAGATTTTTTGGGGGGACTGATTCTTGAAATTATTGGAACCATTATCACTATTCTAGCCCAAGATGTTCATCCCACAAGAGCCAACTTTTGGGGGAGATTATGCAGCTGCATGTGACCCAGGAGCCAGGCTGTTTTTGAGTCATAGCAACATTCCTTTGCACCTCATCCCACAACGTTTCATTTATATCAGAGGCCCCGGGGCCTGAGGATCAGAGTGCTGTATGAACAATTATAAGACTGAATGAATGCTTTATTTTTATGGCTGGCTCCATTTACCACCAGATGGCTCTATTGTATCATCAGGAAATGTGCACATGTGTAAAATCAGTAGGCTCCTAAACCAAAGGGAAAAAACAAAGCAGCAGGTTTTCTTTTTTAACTTTTCATGTTGCTGTGTAATTTTAATTAATTGTCTCGATAGCCAAAGAGTAGTAAGGAAGTGCTCTAGTCTCAGTAAGGCCTGTGACCGATATTTTCAGGTCAATTTGGCACCCTCCTCTGCTTGGAGATGTGAAAGAGCAACTTTTGGACAATTTTGAGATGAGGCCAAAGTCGATGCATCTGCTGATCTGAGTCATATTAGCCATGTTTGGGGAAGGATGATCTGATTCTAAAGCATGTGGGATTTTTGTTTTAATGGAACTTGTGAAAAACAGGTGCTGACCAGAGGAAACATCTTCTCTGAGTCCAGATAACTCTACAGGTGAATGTTGTTGAGTCTTCGGAAAAGTCATGACGCATCTTTGCAACAGATGGCATTAGCTCATTTTTGGAAGTGCTAGAGTCATTCACATCTATGTTATTGCTATGACATTTGACAGCTGACAATTCTAGCTTCATTCTAAAAAAAAATTGAGCGATTTGGTTGAGTTTTGGAGATTTTACAACAAGTGGAAGGTGGAAGACCAAGCTGTGCATGTTTGCCATATTTTACTGTTTTACTTCCATAAAGGGAAGAACGCGCATCAAGCTTGTGAAAAGTTGCATAAAGTTTATGGTAACAATGCTCTATAAGAATGTCACTGCCAGCAATAGTTCATGAAATTACGTGCTGGTGATTTTGATCTCAACGACGCTCCTTGGTCAGGGAGGCCCACCGAGGTTGATGACGACAAAATAAAGACGTTGATCAAGTCAAACCTACATTATATGACACGAGAGATTGCAGAAACATTGAACATCCATCATTCAAGTGTTCAGGACCACTGGAAGAAGCTGGGATACGTAAGCAAGCTCGATATTTGGGTTCCACATGAACTCAAAGAAGTTCATTTGACAGCGCGTATAAACATCTGCAATATGCTCATTAAACGTGAGGAAAACGATCCTTTTTTGAAGCGACTGATAACTGGTGATAAGAAGTAGATTGTTTACAACAATGTGGTGTGCAAATGGTCTTGGTCCCGACGTGATGATTCGCCTCAAACGACATCGAAAGCAGACATTCATCAGAGGAAGGTTATGCTCTCAGTGTGGTGGGATTTTAAAGGTGTCATGTTTTTCGAGCTCCTACCAAGGAACCAAACAATCAATTTGAATGTGTACTATTGGCAATTGGACAGTTTTAACGAATCCATCATCCAGAAACATCTAGAGCTTGTTAATGGTAAAGGAGTTGTGTTCCATCACGACAATGTGAGACCACACACAAGTTTGATCACCCATCAAAAATTATTGGAGCTTGGATGGGATGTGTTGCCACACCCACCATACTCGCCTGACCTTGCACCATCAGACTTGCACTTGTTTCACTCTCTTCAAAACTCCTGCGTGGTATAACGTTCAATTCAGATGAGGCTGTAAATCAGCACCTTGTTCATTTTTTTGCAAATAAAGACAGTTCCTTCTATGAATGAGGAATTATGAAGCTCACTGAAAGATGGCAAAAGGCTCTTGAACAAAACGGGCAATATGTCATTGATTGATCTTTGTTCTTTGTATAAACAAATGACCTTTGAAAAATATAGTCAAAATACATCATGACTTTTCCGAAGACCCAATAAAAATGTAGGCATTCTCGGTGACATCTCTTATTAGAAGTGAAATATTGGTCTTAACCTCTGGAAGAAAAGTTTTATTTGTATCAAGAGTAAAAGTTGCAGCTTAACCAAATTCCAATGTGGGTAATTTTATTCTAATTTTTTTTTTTGCATTTTTAAATTTTTACTTTATTTTATTTAAAAAAGAAATTTAAAGTTTTTATTAAAATATAGTTAACATGCAATATTATATTCATTTCAGGGATACACCATAATTAGTCAACATTTATGTACCTAAAGGAGTGATCACCATGATAAGTCCAGCAACCATCTGACACCATACTATGCTATCACAATATTATTGATTGGATTCCCCAGGCTGTACATTACATCCTCAAGACTTATTTGTTTTATATCTGAAAATTTGAACCTCTTATTTCCCATCACCTTTTTTCTCCCTTTTAAAATTTTTCAATTACAGTTGACATTCAATATTATTTTACATTAATTTCAGATGTACAGCACAGTGGTTAGACATTTATATAATTCAAGAAATGATCCCCCTGACTAGTCTAGTACCCACCTGGCACTATACATAGTTATTATCATGTCATTGATTATATTCCCTATGCTTTACTTTACATCTCTATGACTGTTTTGTAACTACCAATTTGTACTTCTTAATCCCTTCACCTTTTACACTCTTGTCCCCAAACCTCCTCCCATCTATCACCCTAATAAATCTAGTACCCATCTGACACTATGCTTACTTATTACAATATTATTGACTATATTCCTTATACTGTACCCTACATCCCCATGAATACTTTGTAACAACTAATTTTTACCTCTTAATCCCTTCCCTTTATTCACCCCCCCCCAAAACCCCTCCCATCTGGCAACCATCAAAATGTTCTCTGTACCTATTAATTTGTTTCTGTTTTGTTTGTTCTTTAGGTTTCACTTATAGGTGGAATCATACAACATTTGTCTTTCTCTGTCTGACTTACTACACTTAGCACAATACCATCTAGGTCCATCCATGTTGTTGCAGATGGCAAGATTTCATTCTTTTTTTATGACTGAGTAATATCCTATTAAATATATGTACCACCTCTTATTTATCCATTAATTCATTCAGGGACACACAGATTGCCTTCATATCATGGCCATTGTAAACAATGATGTAATGAACATATGGATACATGTCTTCCCGAAGTAGAGTCTTGGGTTCCTTTGGATAAATATCCAGAAGTCAGTCCTTCCTTATCTCTTGTTATAGCCTTTGTTTTAAAGTCTATTTTGCCTGACATAAGTATTGCTACCCCAGCATTTTTCTTGTTTCCATTTTCGTGAAATATCTTTTTCTGCCTCTTTACTTTTAGTCTGTGTGTATCTTTTGAGCTGAAGTGAATCTCTTGTAGGCAGCATATGTAAGGGTCTTGTTTCCTTATCCATTCAGCCATCTATTTTTTTATTGGAGCATTTAATCTATTTACATTGAAAGTAATTGTTGATAGATATGTAGTTATTGCCATTTTATTACCCATATTTTTTATCTTTTTTTTTTTTTTTTAAAAAAGTCCCTCTAAGATTCTTTGTAATTCTGGTTTGGTGTGAACTCCTTTAGCTTTTTCTTGTCTGAAAAGATCTTTATCTGTCCTTCAATTCTAAATGATAGCTTTGCTGGGTAGAGTAGTCTTGGTTGTAGGTCCTTACTTTTCATCACTTTGAACATTTTGTGCCAATCCTTTCTGGCCTGCAATGTTTTTGTTGAGAAATCAGCTGACAGTCTAATGGGGGCTCTCTTGGAGGTAACTAACTGTTTGTCTCTTGCTGCTTTTAAGATTCTTTCTTTGTCTTTAACCTTTGGCATTTTAATTATGATGTGTCTTGTGTGGACCTCTTTGGATTCATCTTGTTTGGTTCTCTCTTCTCTTTCTGGGCTTAAATATCCATTTCCTTCACCAGGTTAGGGAAGTTTACCAGTATTATTTCTTCAAACAAGTTTTCAATTCCTTGCTCTCTCTTTTCTCCTTCTGGTATCCCTATTACGTGAATGTTGGTACACTTGATGTCCCAGAGACCCCTTAAGCTATCCTCTTTTTTTTTGGATTCTTTTTCTTTTTGCTGTTCTGCTTGGGTGTTTTCTGCTACTCTATCTTCTAAATCACTGATTCAAGCCTCTGTTTCATCTAATCTACTATTGATTCCTTCTAATTTACCCTTCATTTCAGTTATTGTATTTTTTATTTCTGACTGGTTCTTTTCTATATTTCCTTTCTCCATTTTTATGTTTTCTTTCTCTTTGTTGAAGTTCTCCCTGAAATCATTGAGCATCCTTATAACCAATGTTTGGAACTCTGCATCTGGTAGATTGCTTATCTTCATTTTGTTTAGTGCTTTTTCTGGAACTTCGTTTTGTTTTGTTTTATTTGGGATATGTTTCATTGTCTCTCCATTGTGGCTACCTCTCTGTGTTTGTTTTTACATATTAGGTTGGACTGCTATGTCTCCCAGTCTGAGTAGAGTGGCCTTATGTAGTAGATGTCCTATGGGCCCAGTGCAATCTCTCTGGTCACCAGAGCTTGGTGCTCCAGGTGTGTCCCTTGTGTGGGTTGCATGTGCCCTCCTGTTGTAGTTGAGACTTGGTTGCTGTTTGCTAGTCAATGGGAGGGATTGACCCTAAGATTGATTGGTTATGGGGACTGGCTGTGACTGCAGTGGAGGAGCTGTGGTGTAGGGACTGACCCTACAGAGTAGGATTCACTTTAGCAGGACTCTGGTGCCTGCCCAGTGTGCCCTTTGGGTGTGTCATCCTTGGAGATGTCTCAGTGATGCTCTGGCTTGGTCCAAAGCATTTTTGCCAGTCCTGGGGCCTTCTGAGAGAACACTTGCTGCAGCCTAAGTTCAGCCACAGCCTGTGGCCTGCCCAGGGCCACCTGGCATGAGCCACAAAGCAATCCGCAGATGGCCACCACCCGTGCTGGGCTTGGAAATACCATGAGACACCAAGCCATGAACCAAGGCCAGCTGCCGCTAGTGGTAAACTTAGAGCTGTTCAGCCAGAGGTATGGCACACACCAAAGCCAGATGCTGCTAGTTTGGGTTTTGTAAAGCTTTGAGAGACTTTAGGAATGTCTTCAGCATGAACCAAGGCAGGTAGTTTGTATGGAAAAGGCACTGGAAGAGACATAGGTGTGCCTGGAAGTTGGGTGGGGCAGGCTGTCTGGGAATCACCAGGGCGGAACAAACAAATGGTGTTAGCCAGGTTGATGGAGACTCAGATATGGTGTCTGCCTGTGTCTGCATGCTGGGAGTGGGGAGGGCCAGCTCCTCCGTCTGGGAGAAAGCTGCCCCTCCAGCCCTTGCCCTGCAGCCAGACAACTCAGTTCCTCCCCATATGCCACTGCTGCCTTTCCAGCTGCTACCCCAGTGTTGGAGCTCAGACTGCATTTCATCAGTGAGTAAGTACATGCACAGGCCCTTTAAAGGAGCACCTGGGATTGCAGCTGCCCTCAGTCTCACTCAGCCACAATCTTTGCTGGTTTTCACAGCCAGAATTTATGGGGATTTCTCTCCCTGGTACTGGAACCCTGGGCTCGGGAGCCTGGTGCAGCACTTAGACCCCTTGCTCCTCTGGAGGGGACCTCCACAGCTAAGATATCTCTCCTGATTTTTATGGTTATATGTGGGTGTGGAAGTAGCCTGTTCTGCATCTGTGCCTCTCCAGCAGTCTCAAGGTGGCTTTCTCTGTATCTATTCTAACTTTCTAAAGTTATTCATTGTCATAATTTAATACATATTTTTACCCTTCCTGTATACCTTAAATGTTAAATAAGACTATTGCTTTCATGAAATTTCACTATTTTATTACTGTGTTGAAGACAAAGAGATGATTCATGTGAGTTTATTAAGCCTATCTTTAGTTCATAAAGTTTGTGAGATGTGCTCAGGAAACTGCCCATGTAAAAAAGTAATACTCGATTATTATTTTAAAGGAAGAGTCCCTGGAACCTGGACAGATGACATTTACTTTGGAACATCTTGAGGCCTTGGAGATTTGCCTGAAGGAAGCAGAAGATAAAGCTAAAGCCTTATCTGAACAGGTAATACCTGTCATTGGTACTGGAAAGATATATTCCTCAGTGTTTAGTAGAGCAAGTATAAATATAAATATCCATTTTAACCTCAACAATTATTCACACACATGCATGCACACACACACAGCATTACATTCAGTTTAGATACAACAGTAATTACTTTAACCTATATGGACCTTTTCAGCCTTTAAATCTCCTTTTACATTTATATTTTAATTTTCACTCACCACAGCCCATGAGTTAGGCAAGCCATCTTTAAGCAAGTGGTTTTCTTGAATAAGTGAACCATAGTTGTATTATAAACAGATAAGCCCAAAGGTAAGATAATACCTATAGAAATCGCACAGAAGTAATTTTCTCAGATTATTTGAGAAAAAGAGAGTTTTCCAAATACTGGTTTCCCTCTTGGTTTTATGAAACTCACAGAAGCACAGCCAATCATAAGTGGAGTTCAGCCTGTATTGGGCAGCCTGGACACTTTATAGGTGATCTGCTTACATGTCAGCTCTCTGATTTCAGAGACACTGAATGTGGGTATCAGTAAAGCTCAGCCCGGGGGCTGGACCATTTCCCAATATGATTCCTTTGCCAACAGCATAGTGTGTAGTGCAAATCCCATTGTTACTGTTTTGTCCTTTCCTCATGTGCTGGTGAGCTTTGCCCAGACAGCAAAGCCATGTAGAGTCTGCATCCTTCTACAGGGCACCAATGTCCACTCTTGGTGACAGTCAGTGGAGGAAAATGGACAGCAGAGACCTTGAAATGATGTTCTAAATGTTTATTGATTTATCATGCATTGATACATTTTGATAATATTCGTCAGAGAGTTTTGAAAAACAATTTTAAGAGAGTTTTTTTCATAGCAAATGTCTGTACAGCAAAGATTGATTGCATCAGAATTTTATAAGAACTTTTGCAGAAACTAGGGGAGAAAGGTGCCTGTGTTATGAGAAAAAGAAGTGAATTTTCAATTTACAAAAAAAAGTGCATGTCTTACTTTGGGATGTGTTTATTGTTTACTGACAAAGTGTGATTGATGCAAGGAGTCACAAGGGACTTTCATCATTTAATGAAAAGGTGTTGCCATAGGCCCAGAGCCATTTGGGAAAGTTTCCATCTCAGCTGCATGCCATAACCCTGGCTTGTTTTCTCCAAAACAAATAAAAACAAGCCTCAAACTGTGGCAATATTATGAATTATAAAAGAAAAATAATAATGATAAACATGAGGTACCATTTCACACAAGAAAAAAACAAGAATTTCAGAACTTCCAAACCTGGAAGAAATTTTGAATGGCTAACTAAAAGAGGGTACCCCCACTTGAATTAGTTTGCACTAAGATTTATGTTTATTTTGTAATTAAATATCTTTTAATGATTTCTCACTTAAGTCAGTAAAATTCAATTCAGCCATCAAAGTACTCATTCTTTTTGTTCTTTATAAAATATTTTTTCCAATACAAATAGTCCCTAATATTTAAGATTCTTAATTCGATGATCCCTTTATGTAACATCAAATAATTAGATTCATTTTTTTTCAGTGTTTAGCAGATTAAATATATGAGATGGAAACTGGAGTTTTTTTACTCAACTTTTTTGTACCTACCTTGAGTAAGATGTTTTGAGAAGAAATATACATAAGCGTGGCTTCACTGCCTAAGTAACTCACAACCAAAAGAATCAATGAAATAGCTGGGGAGTAAAAATGGGTATTTGCATGGCTCCCAGATAAATTGTACAATTGCATTAAGTTGCAGGATTTCTGTGTATTATTTTCCTGAAATATTGTCCTTGGAGTTGCCAGATATGCATAACTAAGTGAATTTAATTGGAAGTTGGCAATGGTTTGAGGAAAAGGAGAGTATGATGTGTTAAAAAAAAAACATGACAGGCATTTTCAATATTACAATTTTAATTAAGTTGAGTATTTTATTAGAGTTAGCTGTCTCCACTGTTACTGTTGAAACACATTACTCAAATATAGACACTGTTCTCAGAGGATTTAATCCTGAAATTGTTGCTGTTTCTAGTGTTTTAGTCTAATTCTTGAAAAGATGAAAACTCTAAGAACATTCCACTCCCTTCTATTTTTAAATTCAGTAGATGTTTTAAAAATGGGGTAACAGAGGATAGTGAAAGATAAGGGAGCAACTGGCCTCACTTAAGGCTAAGATATGAGAATATTTCAGGATGGAACACCTGTCTCAAACAATCAAACGTTTGTCCACTGGGTGCCACTGTCTTCCTTATCAGGCTATACCACAAAGAGGTTGCAAAAAGAGAAATTGTCATTAGTATTCAAGACGATAGTATGTGTATGTGAAGGAATATTTTTGCCTATATACATGTATATCTCTTGAACCTTCTTTTAAATGTCATTAATTAGGATTTGTCACATGGATAGTGGGAATGTTAGTTGGCTTTCACTGGTAATCCAAATCATTTTGTCAGCCCTGTGGCTAAACGCTGGCCAGATGCACTTGTGGAGAGGGCAGAGGAAAGGAAATGGGGAGGACAAAGATCTGTGATGGAACTCAGGAGTGGGAGATCACAGTTCTGTCCACCAGTGGACTCTGGCTTTGAGGAAAGGGTAAATCTCACTGTGTGCCAAATTCTTACCTCCTGGCTTTGCCTCTTAGAGAAAAACATAGAATTAACTCAGGATGGAAAGTGTAGATGCCTAGGGTTTCATCTACAGTAAGAATCCATTGGTCCTGGGCCTCAGTTTACTTAAAGTAAACCTTTCCAAGGTTCCTTCCAGCAAGTTCTCTGTTGGTTCACTCTGGGGGGAAAAAAAGAAAAGAAAAGGAACAGAAATAGTGAGGAAATAAAATAGGCCCATTTCCCCTGTGAGGTCACACAGTAAACAGAATTCTCACTGGCTTCCCTGAGCTAAAAATGATTTTGTATTTATCTGCAGTCATATCACCATTTTCAAAATAAAAGAAAAATGAGATAAGGATATTGTAATTGAAATTTATAACCTGGGCTGTTCACAGATGTAAGAAGTAACTGCAGCAATTCAGTTACCGGAGTGAAAAGTCCTGGGTTATAATGGCGAATAACTCAAAAAATTACCAAGTTTTGCTAAAGAAAATACTTGATTGTATTTTCTGTAGTTTCAGATCACTGGGAGGAAATGCCTGGAAATTGTGTGGTAGATGAAGGACTAGAAAGGAAACTAGGGAAGAAGGAAAAGTGTTAAGGAGGGGAGGAAGAAAAGGGGGAGTAAAAGGGCTTCTGGAGAAACTCATAGAAGCCGTTTTTGCACGTGTGCTGACTTCCATTACCAGTAGTACATACCGGGGGGACAAAGAAAGGGGCTCTGGTGGGCTGCATTTATGACCATACACAAGCAAATAGATCCCACAGATTTTGTGCTAAGAAAGTGTCAGGAAAACCCATTTTGCAAATAGATCCCACAGCTTTTGTGCTAAGAAAGTGTCAGGAAAAGCTCAGTTTCACAATGGAGCACAGATCCAGAGACACATCAGTGCAGAGGACGCGGCAGGCCAGTTCCTGAGACACTTCCTCTGGCAAAAATCCTTGGCTCAGTGTCTCTCATTCATCAGCAGAGCCTGGTCCCCAACTCCCAGCAGCAGACCCAGGATAGCTCAGGCTTTGTTCCTGCTCACCAGCTTTATGACCTTGGGCAATTCACTTAATCTCTCTGCATCCCAGCTGTTTTATCTAGAAGGGGGTAAACATACTGGTTTCCTAGGGCTATCTTGATGATTAAATAAGTGTATCCGGCTCTTTAGTGGGCTCTCAATAAATGTTAATTTATCTCCTCCACTCCTGCTAGTAATCACAACAGAACTGATTCTCAGTGTCATGGGCTTGTGTGTGTGTGTGTGTGTGTGTGTGTGTGTGTGTGTGTGTGTGTGTAAGAAGTTTCTTTTCTTACAGGTGCCTTTCAAAGTGTTTGAAAGACACTCAAACATAACACAGCAGTTCTTCTCCAGCATTCGCAATCTTATAGTCTCTCAACCAGGAAAAGCCTCTTCCACACCTCAGCTCCCTTATACTAGCTTGGCTTTTTCACTCCTCAGGTTTCTTTCTACTCTTTCTCACCTCATCACTTGGTAAAGGCACTTCAGTGCTTTAATCTTATTCTCCCTTTCTGCATCACCTTTTGGGTCTTCTACTTCTGCCATTCTCTGATTTTGCCCAGACTGGGAATTAAATGGGCAGTGCTGGTATCTGGGTTTTCTCGTGGAAACTGGGGAATGGGGGGCACCTGTGATCATCCCCTTGCCAAGGAGGTGAATCCACTAGCAACTCTGTAGTCAGAATTAGCTTCAGGCATCTTCTACACACCTCGCCCAACAAAATAGCACTTACATATTAAGTTTGCCATAAATGCTAGCTAGAAAAGAGGTGTCATGATTTGATGCAAAAGCTAGAAGGGGAGAAGCTTGGTGGAGAAATGGACCTTTATTTTCTCGCCATTGTTTTTCCCAAGTAGGAATGAAACTTAGGCAAGACATAGCAAGGGGCTCCTTTGATCTTTGGGAGTGTAAAAGTAATTTTGCCCCTTTTGTTTTCATAAAAAGAGGTTTATTGGTGACTCAAAATGCAGAGAAGTTTCAGTGGAGAAGAACATGGTAGTGTTATTTCCTAATGCTTGGACAAAAGCACATGTGAGCCTTTCTCTTACTTCTTAGTAATAGCTCCTATGCCAGTTAGGTATAATTTTTCCCTTATCTGATGAGAGGGACATTTCTGAAGGCTCAAAATAAAATTCGTAACAGAGCCTTCCTGTATCCTCACTCTGGAGTGAACTTGACCCGTTATGTTACACTCTAAGAAGATTCTTTTTCCTTTCTTTCCACCCCCCCCCTCCCATCTCCCTGCCTAAGGCTCTCTTCCATCTTAAAGAGTAACAAAAGCGATAATGGAGACAAAGCATAAAAGGAGGGTGCAGTGAGGGGGTGTCTAAGCTCAGATCCTACAGGAAGACATACCTGGTACCTGATGTCTGCAGTGCATTATAAATGGTAGACAGTGAGTGGAGGAACTAACAAGTATTAAGCACCTACAGTGTTCCAGGTACTGTGCTTCAATTTATAGATATTTCATTTCACCCACACTGTTATTGTAACACCCATGAGGAAAATGAGTCTCAAAACTATTAAGTCATTTGCCCAAGATTGTACAGATAATACATGGTGCAACTGATGTTAGAACCTAAGTAGTTTTAAAATCCAAAGACCCTGTTCTTAAGAACATGTGGTCACAGGCCAGAGCCTTTTAAAAGAGGTTTCCTACTCAAGCAGCACTGAACAGGAAGCACTTACTTTGGTTCCCAAACTGGAACCTAGAGGACTGGGCCCTGCTCCCAGAGTTTCTAATTCAGGAGATCTGGGCTGAGGGTCAAGAATCCACATTTTCAAAAAGTTCCCACTATAAGTTAAAGTTAGTTGCAGCCCTGACCCAAGCCTATAGGCCAAGGGTCCTCTTCACCCTTGCCCTGTGCTCCTAGCTATACAGGAACTGATTGAATCAGTTAGGATTAGTTTTGGGTACATAAAGCGAACAACCCAAATAAGAATAGCCCCAACGAGTAGATGATTATTTTTCACTCATATAAAGGACACAGAGAGCCCAGGATGGGTGTGGTAGTCCCACAGTCCTCAGATGCCCGGGCTTTGTGTTTTCATGCATTCACAAACATGGCTCCCATGTTCAAGATCCAAGACACACCTGCAACTGCAGCCATTCTAGTCACGCGTCAGGCAGCATGAAGAAGGAAGAGACAAGTGCAAAATAGGGATGGAACACTGCTAGTTGAGCAGCCCCTCTTAAGGATTTTTCTCAAAAACTCACTTTAATTCTTATATACCCCTGACCACTGCTATTTGCATGGGGACTAAAAAATGAGGGCACGTATCTGGGCACACTGCCACCCCAAGAGGAGGGGGATTCTTTCACTAAGAAGGGAAAGTGGGTATTGGGTTGGCAGATTGCAGCCTCTGCCTTGCTCATCCAACCCTTTGACCACACTGTTGCACACAGTGATTGATCACGGCAACTTTAATGTTCTTTTGCATGTGGACGTCTCATTTCCAGCGCCATTTGCTGAAGAGATGCTTCTTTTCCCCACTGAACAGTCTTGATATCCTCATCAAAAACCCATTGTTTATAGATGTGTAACTCCATAGACTCTCAATTCTATCCCATTGCTCTATAACTGTGCGACTTTCAGCAGGTACTGCTGGTTACCAACCCCAGGTAAATTTTTGAGCTGGAACTTACGTTCGGTCTTCTGGGTCCTTTCCACCCCCTGCTCTTAGTGGGTGAGCTCCACAGTGAACCTCTCTTGCTTAGGCAACAGCTGGGGACTGAATGACTCTTCTAACTGACCTTTTTACCTTTAACACTTAGCATAGTAAGCAAACATACAGAAAGACAAAAGACTAGTATGTTTGACTCTAATAACCAAAAACTATTCATCATTTTATACCTGATGCTCTAAAATGAACCCCCATTAGTTGCCTCTTAGTGTTCAATCTATATTTTATGTACGTTTAGGAATAAAAGAATATAGAGCTCCAGCAAAGTTTTAGATTTCTAAATGTGTGTCTGACTGGCTCAAAGTGATTTGCTGCATTTGATTTGAGATTGTCCCCCAAAAATGTTCTGGTTCTTTTTCATTGTTTAAATGCAACAGTGGATCCCTTGATGTCAAGTTTATTTGAAGTAAGCAATGTGCCCTTGGTAGGAGTATTCATTCCTGCAAATGCGCAGAAATTATGCTTGATTTGCCAATCTGAAATCATGAGATTTGTGAATGAGTTTTTGTTTTCCAATCTATTTGGAAGTCTACTTTAAGGCCATAAAATCACAAGCAGTTTGTTTGACCTGGAATGGGTTTCCTTGTCCCCATGAAATCTAGTTATTGGGAACGATGTAGTTCTGGTTGATTTTTACAGCAGAGAGGAACCATTTAAAACACACACACACACACACACACACACATACACACACACACACGCACGCATGCACACACACCCCCTCCTACCTAAGTAGATGTCAATCTTCACCCCCTTACGGGATTGTTCAGCATCAATTGGGAGCCTCAGAGACTGTAAGGGAAAAAATACAAGCTGGTGAAGAGATGTGTTGTTTTGAATAGAATCAGGCACAATGACAAATGAGCTTCTGTTGTTATTGTTGTTACAGGGGGATGCGTGGACTGATGGCCTGTTATATAACTAAAGACTTCCTTTTGCTTGTAAATGTCAAGATCAAACAGAGGTCAGTTTTAAATAGCTGACCGGGTGCTAAGAAATGTGACTTTCTTGTCTAAGAAAAAGCAAAAGGCCTTGTCTCTTATGACTCATGGCTCTGCTGATAAGAGCGGGTGTCTTTTTACATGGGCCTAACCTGCATTTTCTGTGTAAGATTTTCTCAGAGATGGCAAATTAACTTTTCACTTTTTTTTAAACCTCTACAAGGAAATTAGTAAATTTCATATAGGTATTTGTTCGAGTACTCATTTATTCATTCAATAAATATTTACTGAGCCTGTACTGTGAGCTAGGCATTCTAGTAGGTACCCCCGTGTATGTTAGCTCATGTATGAGTATTTCTCCCAGAGGCCCTGGCAATTATATCCCTATTTTGCAAATGATGAAAGTTCTTTTGTGGGACTACAGCCCCTTGTCTGCTCTTTTTATACATTCTCCTTTGGTGACCTGCTTTTAGGGCTCACAATCTGCTGAGAAGAACCAAGTCTTCATCATGAGTCTGAGCTTCTTCCTGACCCCAACTGCTTACTGAATAACTCTACCAAGGTTCTCAGTGAACGCAAGTCCTACCTGTACATTAGCTTCCTGCCCCAGATCTGTTCCTTCTCCCACATTCCCTAGTCCAGGGGTAGGTGCCAGCCACCCTGTGGCTCATAACAGAACTTTGTGCATCTCTGGATTCCCTCTTCAACCTTGCTTCACCCATCCAATCAATCGCTAAGTACTGTGAATGCTGATGCCTCCCAAATAGCTCTTGAATCCATCTTCTTCTCTCTGTCCTCAGCTTCATTGCCCTTGTCCACACCACCAACTGCAAAAGCCTTTCCTGACTTGACTGTCATATGAGCCTTGTTTAATGACGCCTCAACACTGCAACCAGAGTGAAGATTCTACAATGCATATCTCATGTGTCTCCTTGGCTGAAATCCTAAATTACCCTCCTTTTCCTGTCAGAGTCAAATCTATATTCCTGAACAGGTCTTATAATCATTTGTGGTCTGACCTTCCACTTATTTCCAGTTTTATCTTACACCACTTCCTGCATATCACAATGACACCACGTTCAATTTTTTGAATGTCCCATATTCTCTCTTGCCTTTCTCATCTAAGATCAAAAAACAAAGGCCTTGTTCCTCAGTCAAGTTTTAATTAATACATTCTTTTTTCTCTGTTTCTAACCAGAATTGGTCTGCTCACACCATCTCTTCTCACTGGCTTCCCATCATCCAACAAATCCCCCCAAAATTTCTCCTCCAATTACATGCCATTTCCTCCAAAATGCTTTTCTTCCTCCTTCAAGCTTGGGTTAGATGTCCTTCCTATGCGCTCTCACAATTCCTCTTTGACTTCCCCACCCCCACCAATTGTACCTGTCTGTTTGTATCTCCCACTACACCATCTGCCCCATGGAAGAAGTTCAGATAGTGACTTCCCTGAGGTCTCAGATCAAGTTAGGAATCATCTACTCATCTCTCTGATGTCAAAGCTAATGCTCTTTCCATTACACCAATTGGAGATGACCTAATGGGAAACAAACATTAAAGTGTTTGAAAGGGGCACATTCAGATTTGCATTTAGTGAGAAAACTGAGGGTACTGAGAACAGATTTGTGAGGGTCTCTTCACATCATATCTTCATATCAGTGTGTAGACTCTTGCAAAAACCTAGTTTAGAAATAATAAGTGCCTATCAGTGGTGAAGAAAAGACAGAGACAAGAAATATTTATGAGTTGGATTTGGTGATTCATTAAATGGAAAAATAGTGTTCAAGGCTGATCCCAAGTTTCAGAGGACTAGATGATCTGTGGTCACCCCAACTATCTCATATTGGAGTCTTAGATGTTAAGGGTGATTTATTTCCTATGGAAGGCTCTGTGCAGGTTCAGTTTACCCCAAGTATGCTCTGAACTCTTCTCAAAGTTTGTCATTTGGATTTTCTCATTTAGGTCTTCTGAGTGTTGTAGTCGTTGAATATTACATCACACCCTTTAGCCATTTCTTAGACATCAGTTTTTCTTCTTCCCATTTTCCTGTTCCTGGGATTTCAAGGAGAAAATTTTGGATGACCATGTGTTTTGTGTATGAAGGTCTCGTTTATTAGCCTCGAGAACAGTTTAATGTTTACATTTGGAGTTGTATGAGTGCAAGTCTCACCGTTATTGAATGAATATGTAGTAGTGACAGGCAGTCCCTGATACCCTTCAGGGGATATGCAAAGTTGAAACTATTTGCTTAATACCAACAGGCCATTGGCTCCTTCCACCATCATTCTTTCACAAGTTGACAGAAGTTTTCTAGATGTTACATAAAGCCTTGAACAGAGCAGGTCTGAGAACCCAGCTGTCCTCTATGAAGCCAGATATTAAGGAGGTTTGAGGAGGAAAGGAGACCCCTGAGAGAACCTCAAGGATAGCAGAATGCATTTCCTCCGAGTCAGAGAGTAGAGAGTCAACTCTGTGAATCCTACCAGCATGGGAAGTCTGAGCCCCGTTCCATGAAAGTGCTCCAAGAATGTGCTGGAATTAGAGGGGCTGGCTGTATCATACAAATGGGTCCTTGGCCCCTGCAATTGTTGGCTTCAATTTCTCAGAATCTGATATTATTGCTTTTTTTACTTTTACACCCAAGCACTTAACTTTTACATCAAAGTCAATGTTTAATTGCCTCACCTTTTCCCATGTCTCATTTCTCTCCGGTATTCTTATCTATTCATAAAGCCCAGAGAACTTTCTTGGAGATTAAAAGAATCTTAGGACTCTCTATGCATAAGCCTTTAATATTATATTTCAGTTACAAGCATACCTTGTTTTATTGTGCTTTGCTTTATTGCACTTGCAGATATTACATTTTTATAAAGTGAAGATTTGTGGAAACCCTTTATCAAGTAAATCTATCGACACCATTTTTCTAACATTTGCTCACTTTGTGTCTCTGTGTCACATTTGGGTAATTCTTGCAATATTTCAAACTTCTCATTATATAAGTAATGATGATCTGTGATAAGTGATCTTTGATGTTACTATGATAATTGTTTGGGGACATCATCAATTGTGCCCATATAAGATGGCAAACTTAATTGATAAATGCATGTGTTCTGACTGCTCCCCCAGTTGACCATTCCCCCATTTCACTTCCTCTACTTGGGCGTTTCTATTCCCTGAGACACAACAGTATTAAAATTAGGCCAATTAATTACCTTACAACGGCCACTAAGTGTTCGAGTGAAAGGAAGAATTGCATGTCTCTCACTTTATTTGAATCAAAAGCTAGAAATCATTAACTCAATCAGGAAGGTGTGTCAAAAGTTAAGATATACCTCTTGTACCAAACAGTTAGCCAGCTTGTGAATGCAAAGGAAACGTTCTTGAGGGTAATTAAAAGTGCTACTCCAGTAAATACACAAGTGATAAGGAAGTAAAACAGCCTTATTGCTGATATGGAGAAAGTTTTAGTGGTCTGGATAGAAGATGAACCCAGCCACAACATTCCCTTAAACCAAAGACTAATCCAGAGCAAGGCCCTAGCTCTCTTTAACTCTATAAAGGCTGAGAGAAGTGAGATAGCTGCAGAAGACATGTTTGAAGCTAGCAGAGGTTGGTTCATGAGGTGTAAGGACAGAAGCCATCTCCATAACATAAAAGTGGGAGGTGAAGCAGCAAGTGCTCATGTAAAAGCTGTACTAAATAATCCAGATGTAGCTAAGGTAGTTAACAAAGGTCACTACACTAAACAACAGACTCAATGTGGATGAAACCATCTTATATTGGAAGAAGGTGCCACCTAGGACTTTCACAGCTAGAGAAGAGAAGCCAGTGCCTGTCTTCAAAGCTTCAAAGAACAGGCTGACTCTCTTGCTAAAGGGTAATGCAGCTGGTAACTTTAAGTTGAAGCCAGTGCTCATTTACCATTCCAAAACTCCTAGGGCCCTTAAGAATTATGCTACATCTACTCTGCCTGTGTTCTCTAAATGAAACAACAAAGCCTGGATGACAGCACATCTGTTTACAACATGGTTTACTGAATATTTTAAGCCCACTGTTGAGGCCAACTGCTCATAAAAAAAGATCCCTTTCAAAATATTACTGACTGCTCATTGACAATGCACCTGGTCACTCAGGAGCTCTGATGGAGATGCACAAGGAGATCAATGTTTTCATGCCTGCTAACATAACACCCATTCTGCAGCCCATTGATCCAGGAGCAATTTCCACTTTCAAGTCTTATCTTTTAAGAAATACATTTTGTAAGGCTACATCTGCCACAGATAACGATTTTTCTGATGGATCTGGTCAAAATAAATTCAAAACCTTCTGGACTTTGAAGATTTCAAGCCTTTAGTGGAGGAAGTCAACTGCAGATGTGGTAGGAATAGTAAGAGAAGTAGAATTAGAAAAGGAGGCTGGAGATGTGACCGAATTGCTGCCGTCTCATGATAAAACTTGAACGGATGAGAAGTTGCTTCTTATGGATGATCAAAGAAAGTGGTTCCTGGAGATGAATGAAGATGCTGTGAAAATTGTTAAAATGACAACAAAAGATAAATTTGGTTGATAAAGCAGCAGTAATTGACTCCAATTTTAAATGAAGTCCTACTGTGGGTCAAATGCTATCAAACAGAATTGCATGCTACAGCGAAATCGTCCCAAAAGGAAAAGTCAATCATTGTGGCAAACTTCCTTGCTGTCTTATTTTGAAAAATTGCCACAGTCACCCATCCTTCAGCAACCACCACCCTGATCAGTCAGCAGCCATCAACATTGAGGCAACATCAAGACAAGACCCTCCACCAGCAAAAAGATTACAATTCACTGACGGCTCAGATGACAGGTAACATTTTTTAGCAACAAAGTATTTTAATTAAGGGGTATACATTGTCTTTTTAGGCATAATGCTATTACACACTTAACAGACCACAGTATAATCATAACTTTTATATGCACTGGGAAACCAAAAAAAATGTATGTGACTCACTTAATTGTGACATTCACTTTATTTTGGTGGTCTGGAATTGAACCTGCAATATCTCCAGGTATACCTGTATTGACGGATCTTTGGTAAATATTTCTCTGTTTTTACTCAGAGCTTAAATGTTCCGTTATTCCTCCCCACCCAGATTTGGGGGTGTTCCCTTCAAATTCAAATGTTGAAGTTCTAACTCCCAGTGTCTCAGAGCATGACTTTTCTGGAGATAGGTTTATTGCAAGGGTAATTAGTTTAGATGAGGACATATTACAGTAAGATGTGCTCCTAATCCAACATGGCTGGTGTCCTTATAGAAGTTGGAAATTGGAACATAGAAATACAGGAAGAAAGTCATGTGAAGATGAAGGCAGAGACCAGGGTGATGCTTCTACAAGACAAAGAATGCTAAAGATTCCCAGACAATCACCAGAAGCTAGAGGAGAGATATGGAAGAGATTCTTTTTCACAGTCCTCAGAAGCAACCAACCCTATCGATACCTTGATCTTGGACTTCTAGTCTCCAGAACTGAGACAATAAATGTATGTTATTTAACCCACCCAGTTAGTGGTACTATTTTACAGCAGCCTATCAAACTAATACAGGGAGTAACTATGCTTCTAAATTATAGGCCTTTAGAGGACTATTTTAAGATGTGTGTGAACCTAGAACTGGCTGAAAATAACTTGTTAAAAGCAGAAATATTAATAAGCATAAAATTCTGTTTTGTCTAAGATTGAGGTAGGGTGAGAAATTTGTTGTTTGTCTTTAGCTGTAAAGCTAAATGAGACCAAACCAGTTCTGTGAACTAAATGTATCTTCAGACACAGGAGTTCCTGGCCATTCCACAGGTAGGATAGGTAATTTTTTTTTTATATGTCAACATAATGCTTTCTTATTTAAAAAAAAAAGTATTGCTATAGTCTGGGATATTGGATGAAATAGTCAGATGAAATTAAGAAAATTAAATGGAAAGAGACTTGCATTTAGAGTTGAAAAGTGAGCTGTACAAGCCTAGGCCAATGGAAATGTAATAATAATGAATGTGAAGAAAAACTGTGGTGAACTGAGAATTAAGGAGGTGTGGATCCCCAAGGAACACAATAGATGTCCTCAATTTCTACCTGTAATAGGATAGGTAATTCTTTTTTTTTTTTTAAGATTTTTATTGGGGAATTGGGGGGATGGAAACAGCGCTTGGGAATTGGGGGAAGGGGAACAGAGAAGTTGCTGTCGTTTTGTTCTTCAGTTTAGTTTGGAGGACCTTTCTTCACTGGCCCAGGTTGGAACCATCATTGCGCTCTTCCCAGACGAGGCAGATCAGTCGCCGGCTTCTGGACGGCCGCTCTCTGTGGCTGCTGGCCGCTCACGCTGGCTGCTGGCTACATATGGTAGACCATGGCAACCCACTGCCACAGGGGTTGCAGCCTACGCTGACACCGGCGACTCATGGCAACCCAACTCCAGGTTGAGCTGTTGTTCAGCATCTTAGCTGTAGAGGGTAGTGTCACTGGCCCTCATATGTGGGATCCGAACCGGGGCCCTCTGTCATCCCAAGCCAGCTCTTAACCATTGCGCCACTCGGCCGGCCCTAGGATAGGTAATTCTTAAAGTGCTTGCCTCTGTTATATATTGCCGAGGAATTTCATAGTTTGTACTATTAGCCTAAGTCAGCTGGTGAAGCATCTGGCACAAGGAAAGGCTTTGGTTTTAAATGAAGTCACTTCTCTCTGTAGCATGAGCTCTACAGAGTTTGCTACTCAGTTTGGTGTTGAGTGTTTCTGGGTGACACTGGAACACTATTCTGCAGTGTTAATTGCTATGTAATATGTGGGGGTTGTGGAGGGGAAGACGTAGGAGACAGACAGTGAGAGGAGATGAACATGAAATCTCACATTACTTAGTGGGGAGGTTTTAATAATTGTACTCTGTGATGGGTTGGGTGAATGGTGAGGGAAAGAGAAGTTTTTGAATATATTTGTGGCTTAAACATATGGGTGAGTGGTTCCATTTATTGAGAGAGGGAAGTCTGGGGGAACTATATATGAGGAGTTCGTTTTTAGTACATTCATTTTTAGATGCCTAGTTCCAGTCAATATTAAGTAGATGTACACACACACACACACACACACACACACACACACACATCTAAAGCTAAGTAGTTATACATAAAAAACATTGGAGGTCATAAACATGTGATTAGTGTTTAAACCATGACACCTAATGAAATCAGCTAGAGAATGAGTGTAGATAAGGGAGAGAGTTGAGTCCAGGACCAAACTCTCAGATTTCAATATTTAGAGGACTGGGAGAAAAGCCAACTGAGAAGCAAGAAGAAATCCAGAGAATTGTGTACTGGAAGCAGAAAGAAGAGAGTGTTTTAAGAGGCATGAAGTACTCAAATGTGTAGTATTTTTTTGGGAGGTTGAATAAGATGACCCAAAATTTGTTCACTGATTTGGTAAAAAGGGAATGATGGGATCTTGACAATGTAAGTCTCAGTAGAGTGGTGGAGAGCAGAAGCCAACTAACGGGAGGTTAGGAGAGGAATGCAATTCAGGGCAGCCCTCTGCCCAGCCTCTAGGAGGCAGGGTGAGGGGAGCCAATGATGGTAGACTGAGAGAATCCTGAGAATCTAATTTGAGATCAGCCCCTAGGGGTGCCTCTTCTTCCTAATTGAATTAACCAATTATTTCTCTCTTCAAGCCGATCTGCATTGCGTTTCTATAGCATAACTGAAAAGGTCCTGACAAATAGAGGCATTTGTGATATACCCCAAACTCCAAATTAGTACCAAAGGAAGGCCCTGTAGCCTTTTTCTTGATTGTGGCCATAAGAGAAAAGGACAAAGAAGCCTCCCAGAGGTCAGAGACAAAGTCAAACAGGTCCCTGCACTGCCCGGACAGGACTTACTGACTGGTAGAATGGGGTGTTTGCAATGGCCAGTGACAACTGTAAGTTGTTTCCCTTTGTCCCTCTTTCTAAAAGGGAATTATATTGTGATTGTCCTGTTTTTCCCGTATTTTAGTCATATTAGAGAGAGACGTTTTTTATTTGTCTTTCGCTGCCGTATAATGATGAGCCTCATCTGGATTTGAGTCAGGGAGGAAAGCACATAATTTGGAATCAGAATTTGGGCTAGATGCAGGAACTTGATGTGACATTGGGTTGTCTCCTTTTGGGAGAGGGTGAGTGCGTTTTTTGGTTAATGTACAATAGATGCACCATATTATGTAGGAACATTTGGAGCAATGCATGCACTTATGAACATAAGGGTGCAATTGTGCTGAACGCCCAGAAGGTGATATTTAATTGGCCTCCATTTTCATGTCTACCTTTTTTGTAGAACTGCTTCTCCTGGCTTCACTCTTGTAATACTTCTGTGGCTATCCATCACAGTGTTCCTGGCCAGAGGGAATGACCTTTGAGCACATGACCTAGGTCCAGTCAACATGCCGTCCCATTTTCCTGACTATAAAGATTGATCCAGGAGTGGTCATATGAACAAGCATGGGACAAATGCAATCATTTTCAATTTGTTACTGGAGGACAAACTGTCTCACAATTGAGGTCATGAACCTGGAAGGCTATAGGTAACATTTTCCACTGTGTGAAGGCAGTTTGCCTGGACTAAGAAATAATGAGGCCAACGCATAGGAGCAGAACCAAGATGCAGAAGTAAAAAGAGACCAAACATTATGGCTTCTTTTGAGTTTGTGGAATCTTGTGAGTGAAACGAAAATCTAATTCTGACTCCCCAGTTATAAAAGACAATAACTTTTTTCTTTAAAAAAAGAGAGAATATTGTAAGAAACGGACAACAGCATGGTAGGTAATCATTTTACGGCACTTGAGTGGGAAAAGCATAGAAATGGGATGATTGGAGGACGAGGCGCGGAGATTTCCATGGACAGCTGTCATACATGGTAATTACTGTAACATGTTTATATACGAAATAGAATCATCCAGAAAGGGTGCAATAGGTAATTCAGAAATGGATGGGGGGCGTGATGAGTGTGCAGAACTTACAGAAAGAAGATGGAAATCAAAGTCTCATGGAAGGGCTGGGTTATGATGGTCAGAAGAATACCTTCTCCCTTTGTTCAATAAGGATGCTTTCCCCTTCAAGTTACACAAACCGAATTACAAGAATGTGGTAAAGCCAGTTATCATCACACATAAGAATAAGTTCAGAGATGGAACGGTTCCAGGGTTCATTAATTCGGCGGCTCAAGAATGTCCTCAAGAACATGGGTATTAGCCGTCCTTTGCTGTGCTATCCTCAGTGTTAACTGTGTCATACTTGTGAGATATCTGCAGGAATTGTAAGCATTATATTCAGTCAAAACATCCTGAGGAAAATGAATGTACTTCCTCTTGTGAGTTTTTTTTTTTTTAAATCTGTTAAAATTCTTCTCCTCAGGCTCCAGAGGCCTCCCTACTGGATTGCAGGGCCATGCCTAAAATACTCATTTATACCTGGGAACAAGACCAACACGGTCTTGTGTTCACAAATAGTTCAATTGTGATTCATTCCCTGAGGCTGGACAAGGCCAAGCTCCCCTAGCACAGGGCTGCTAGCTAATCCAAACTGGCTGTCTGGTAGTGAGAGATAAATGGGCAAACAACTCTTGGGAAACAGATCAGCAGTGTCTGCTGCAGTAAGGTTTATGTACTGGCCGGCAGGAAGGTGAGGGAGTAGCTATCTGGCAGCTTCTATTTTTTTCAGTGAATTATTGATGAGGTGGTCATTTGGGGCGTTGGGGTGGGAGGGTGGAATTTTGAAGAGAGAGAAGGTATGATATTTGAGAAAAGAGTAGAGAGTAATAAATAGTTATCTCAGAGAATGGGAAAATTAATTTGCAAGGAGATAAATATAATATTTTGATTTCGGGGCATTGTTGAGTCCCTGTCTGAGATTTGGGTTCATTAATTTAAAATGAAACCAGTAGATCCAATTTTGTAATTTTTCTTTCTAACATTCAATACATGGATGTAATGCTAACAATGTTCTTGACCCCTGAGAGCTAATTAGAAAATCATTTTATTTTTATGGAGGTAAATTCACTGACATACAATTACCCGTTTTAAAGGATGCAATTCAGTGGCATTTAGTGCATTCACAATGGTGTTCAACCACCACCTCTCAAAAGTTTCATCACTTTCCCTTTACCCTAGAACACTTTGTACCTATTAAGTAATCACTCCCCATAACCCACTCCTTCCATCCTTGACAACCACTAATCTGCTTTCTGTTTCCACAGGTTACCTAGTCTGGATATTTCATATAAAAGGAATCATACAATATGTGACCTTTTTGTGTCTGGCTTCTTTCACTTAACATAATGTTTTTGAGGTTCATCCATGTTATAGCAAGTATCAGTATTTCATTCCTTTTCACAGCTGGATAACACTCCATCATGTGTATATGACACGATTTGTTTATCCATTCATCTCTTGATTGATATTTGATTTCTACCTTCAGGCATTATGAATAATGCTGCTATAAGCATTCGTATACACGTTTCTGTATAGATATATGCTTTCATTTTTCTTGGATACATACTTAGGAATGGAATTGTTGGACTATATGGTAATTCTACTTCTTAACTTTTTGGCGAACCATCTGACTGTTTTCCACTATAGCAACGTACAAGGGTACCTATTTCTCCATATCTTCACCAACACTTTTTATTTTTCATTTTTTAAATTACAGCCATCATAGTGACTGTGAAGTAGAATCTTATTGTGGTTTTGATTTGCATTTCCTTAATTAATGACCAATGATGTTGACTATTTTTAAAATTAAGAAACATTTGCAATTTTATTCATAAATTAATCAATATTGCAGAAGTAGATTTGTAGATCTATGTATCAATAACAAAAGGGAAGTAAATTAAACATTCCAGAAATATACTGAAAGGTTTCAAAGAAATACACACGAGGCTAAAAATCTATAGTTAAACTATGGTTGCACAGCAGGTTATATGTGTTCCTGAATTTTCCCAATAAATTCTTCCTTATATTTGTCTTTCTCTTTTCCAAATTGTCCAGATTTGGCATTGCATTCAAGAATGTTTTTCTGTTTTTTGTCCATTTTAGCCTGGTTATAACCAGCTGGCTTTGGTGAATGCCCATGTGGACAGTTGTGCTGTTAGCCATCTCGCACTGCGCATGCCTGGTGTAGGTGACATATTTTTTTCTGTACAGCTGGCCTACCTTGACGATTTGCTGACCTTTGTAGTGTCCTCAAACCACCTGGACCTCATCACCTTGGCAGATGGGCATGAGCAGATGCTGTGCTTCTACTGCAGCTCCTTGAAGAGCAGGGATGATATGATTTTTCTGTACATGTGTGAGGGTACATTAAAGTGATGTTTATAGGTTTAGCTGCCTTTTGAGATCAGGAAGGTGTCGAACTTCACGGTGACATCTACCTGGCACTGGGAGGGTGGGCTCTTGAACATCTTTTCATGTGCTTATTGGCCATTTATACACCTTCTTTGGAGAAATGTCTGTTTAAGTCCTCTGCCATTTTTTAACTGGATTGTCTTTTTGTTGTTGGATGGTAAAAGTTCTTTATATATTCTGGATACTAAATTCTTATTAGACATATGATTTGTAAATATTTTCTCATGTATAGGTTGTCTTTTCACTTTCTTAATAATGTCCTTTGCTGCACAAACATTTTTAATTTCAATGAAGTCCAATTTAACTATTTTTTATTTTGTTGCTCATGCTTTTAGTGTCAAAGAATCTACTGCCAAATCTGCGGACTTAAAGATTTTCCCCTGCTTTCTTCTAAAAGTTTTATAGTTTTTGCTCTTATAGTTAGATCCATGTTGAGTTAATTTTTGTTTATGGAGTGAGGTAGGGTACAACTTCATTCTTTTGCATGTGGTTATCCAGTTGTCCTAAAACCATTTGTTGAAGAGACACTTTACCTATTAAATGGTGCTGGCACTATTCTTGAAAATCAATTGGCCATAGATGCCTGCATTTCTTTCAGAATTCTCAATTCTATTCCATTGGTCTATGTGTCTATCTTTATTCCAGTATGACAATATTTTGAGTACTGTCACTTTGTAGAATATTTTGAGATTAGAAAGTGTGAGTCCTCCAACTTGGTTCTTTTAAAAGATTGCTTTGGCTATTCTGGGTCCTTGAGATTCCATATGAGTTTGAGGACTGGCTTTTTCATTTCTGCAAAGAAAGTCAATGTAATTTTAATAGGGACTGTATTGCATCTGTAGTTTGCTATGGGGAGTATTGCCATCTTAACAATATTAAGTCTTGTAATCCATAAACATGGAATATCTTTCCACTTATTTAGGTCGTCTTTAATTTCCTTCAGCAATGTTTTGTAGTTTTCAGTGTATCACTCCTTCACCTCTTTGGTTAACTTTATTCCTTGGTAATTTATTATTTTGGTGCTAGTGTGGATAGAATTGTTTTCTTTATAGGCATACCTTATTTATTGTGTATTTTGCATTATTGCATTTTTCAGATATTACACTTTTTTTTTTTTTTAGCTGAGCCATCCTGCTACCTGTTGGCAGCTCAGCGGCTGCTCAGCTCGGGCCGGGCATCGAACCGCTGTTGCTCAGAGC
>NW_017731371.1:5440071-5451017 GCF_001890085.2 Hipposideros armiger
TGATGTCCAAAAAAAAAAAAAAAAAAAGCAGTATGGCAAGATAGAGTTCTCAGTTTTTACAAACAAAATAAATTTTCTTCAGGTAAATAAGTAAGCACGCTGAGAAATAATGCTGGAGGTCACGTAGCTGGGGGGAAACAATCACAGGCCTCATCTTTGCAGGCAGCTTCAGAGTTCGGTTTTGGATATAACATAGAACCCAGAATTGGAGGTACACCAATATAGATCCAAATCCAACCTCTTCTTTTCTGTGGGCAAGCTAATTCACCCCTAAAAGCACCTAGCTCCTTAATCTTTAAAATAATGATAATAATAAAAAATATGAACAAAACTCCTTATAGGGTTTTGAGCAATAGAATAAGGTAACTTAAAAATACATAGATAGCACTCAGTAGATAGCTACTAAATAAATGTCAGTTACTGCTGTTTTTCCATGGACTTGACTCACTTGTGGTCAAGGGTATGAAATTTTGGGATTAGACAGTGTATCAGTAGGGTGCTTATAGTACCAAGTAATAGAAAACTCAACTCCTAAACAATAAGAAAACATTATCTCACTAAGTGTGAGTCTCAAGGTAGGACATGCTTCAAAATTGGTTGATAAGACATTTCAATAATGTCCATAAGACTCAGGTTTTGTCTATCGTCCACTCTTCCATTCAGAGTGTGACTTTCTCACAGAAGTGGTTTCCTGATGTTTGTAGGATGGCTACAGTAGCATTCATATCTGGTAGATAAGAGAGCGTGCTTCTTTAAATCATCACATTTCCTCCTTTGTAGTGTGAGTGGTCCAAATTAGGTCACATCTTCTCATACAATAACTGTTGCCCAAGAAAAGCCAGGCTCTGATTGGTTTAAGCCTTGATTCCTGAGCCAATCAGCAGCAAGGAGGATGGGATTGTCATGATTATCAGCCCCCACTTCTTGAGCTGGGGTCAAATTTGGGCTTAGAGAGTCAGATCCAATGTCCACTACTGAAAGCTTGGGTTCCAACACTTACTTGTCATGTCCTGGAGCAAGTCATACAACCATATTAAACTTATTGAATTTCCTCATCTGCAACATGGGTATGAAGCTGAATTGAGATAAATAAACATGATGACAAAGGTTCTACAGAATGCCTGGTATGTACCCAGTAAATGTTAATTATTATTAATATTATTATTATTCATCTATATGCTTTCATATTATGTAATAGTTTTTAAAATGTATGGTAATGTGAGGTTTTTGAGAACATATACAATATCACTTTCATTGTTTACCTCCAAAGTCTTACCTCCGAAGTCATATATTTCTTTAACAAATGAGTAAATAAATGAGTATGTGTTGAATGAATTAATAAAGGCCTGAAAACCATAGAAGGTACATTTAAAAGAAAGACAACTAAATGGTGACTGGAAGAATTACAGATCAGGCAAAATATGGAAACAAAATGGGCCAGAGTGAGAAAGAACATATTTGAGGGAAAACAATACTAGACCTGAGCGAACTTGTCCCTGAAGACTAGACTGGTTGCAGGAAGTGAGTGAAGTAAATACAATTTGAGTTTAAGGTAACCAGCTCATAGAGTCTGTGATGTCTCCAGATATTTTGTTTTACAACTTCATAAATAATAAACATTTGAACAAAACCCATATGAATGCTTATGCAGTCTATGAGAGGTAGAAGAAATAGTAATAATAGCTACTGAATACTCCATAGGTTACAGATGTTGTTCTAGGTGTTTCTTGTATAAACTCATATATCCTCAAAGCATACCCATAAGGTAAGTGCTGTTCTTTTTGTTCCCACTCCCATTTACAGACAGGAAAATCTAGCCCAGAGAGACTGAGCTACTTGCCCAAATCACATAGCTAGTAACTAGCAAACTGAGACTTTTACCCAAAGGGTTTGACTCAAGAGTCTGTGTGTTTAGCCATTAAACCATACTGTGTAATAAAATAAAAGGGTGTTCAGAGAAACTAGACTACATTTCCCAACATCATGCACCCAAGAGTTAAATGTGTTCATGCCCATGAGAAACACTGCAGGCCTACCCGGTCACCGAGAGTCGAAAGACATAACCAACCGTTCGTGACATACGCGTTCCCTCTGGCCCTTACATTGCATTTTCGTAATCTCCACCATATAATACGACGGCTATGGAGACTGCCAACTAAACAAGTATTTGTTAGGGGGATGACTGTGTAGATGGATGGATGGATGGGTGGATGGATGCCAGCACATGTGATGTGCCCACCTGACTTCCACAGTAGACCAAGCCTCCTTATGCGTCCCCATTTGGTAAATCGGCATTAATAACTTGCTGTACTTTTTAAGGTGAGACAGTATGCTTCATAATAACACTTAGAGGAATACGAAAGAGCTACTTAGGGATAATCCATGCCTCAGAGGATACACTGGGATTGGGCATGAATACAACGTTGTGCGTCCCTTCCCGGGACTCTTTCAGAATTCGGTCGAGCTAGAGAGAAAAAGCTCAATAAGCTGCCGGGACGAAAGGAAAAGCTAGTTCCGGGACTCTCATAGGGAATGAAGGGACTGGGGACTATCGAGCTGCCACTTTCCTCAGGAGGAATCTACAAATAGTATAAAACAAAGACAGTCACCTCTGGACATGATTTTTTGTTACGGTTTAGCATAGATCTCCCTTTGATCAGACTTTATCTTGAAATTCCTGCATTTCCCTTCAGTTCCATCTACCCAGCTGCTTACGTGTATTTGGTGAACATTCAAGGGGTTCAGAACTCCCAACTCCTTCTAGAGAGCTGACGTCCCCCAAGAGTTAATTTTCAAGAACCATATGTACACCACAATACAGATTTCTAATAGAGCTCTACAAATAAAGCACGATCTTGCAGCATAAAGATGAATGTTGAGATCATTGCATTAGAAATCTCTTCTGTTGTCACTATGTGGTCTCATCTCTTTCTTAGATGATCTTATATTAAAAATAAATAAAATCAAGATTATTTCCTTATCTGTGTATAGTAATCATTTGTCATAAGAGGGATACTCCAGAAGCCATTTTTATATTGAATAGATATTGATGGAGGTGATTCATTTATAAATTGAACTTTTAAAAGAAGCTTTTAAAAAGTCACTGTACTTACACACCCTTACAAGAAAATGTTTTTAGCTTTCAGCCTCCGAAGGAATAAAATTAAAACTGCTTGAGCAAGTTTCATGGCTAGAGGGAAAACTACAGTTTCTGGACCATAAGGAGGACAGTAGGGGATCATATGAAAAAATGGTTCTTGAAAAAGATCAGGTATGTGGTAGAAGAAAAATCATCTTTATTTTAAAAGTTACTTAAACTTACATGAACTGACAATTCTGCAGTCATTACTGGAAAGTTCAAATGTAAGTTCAAGATGGTAAATAACAATTTTGCATTTGCTAAATATAATTGTATTCCCTGGTGAATATTCACATACAAAAATTAATTTTGTCAGTAATATTTTTAAAGCTTGTTTGATATGTATCCTTTTGAACCATGTTAGCTGAATATTCTATTTCTTTTGTGAGTGGTATTGACTGTACAAATGTTTCTTAGTTTTCAGGGTTAGGCTTAATCAAGGAATAGTTTCTATGTAGTAAAACAAGTGGATCAGAAAATTTGACATGCTTTTAATCAATTCCTTTATAAAAGTTATTAATCTCTGAATTTTAAGACAATTACATGTCATATAAATGTATCTCTTGTTCAAGCCAAATGGGTATCTGCCTTAAGGTTAAATATATATAATATATATATATATANTTTAGCTGAGCCATCCTGCTACCTGTTGGCAGCTCAGCGGCTGCTCAGCTCGGGCCGGGCATCGAACCGCTGTTGCTCAGAGCTCAAACTCTTGATCGAGCTCTTAACCAACTGAGCCACTCGGCCGGCCCCTCAGATATTACACTTTTTACAAATTGAAATCTTGTGGTAATCCTGTGTCAAACAAGTCTATTGGCACCATTTTCTCAACAGCATTGTTCACTTTGTGTCCTTTCATCACATTTTGGTAATTTTCACAATATTTCAAACTTTTTCATTATTATTATATTTGCTATGGTGATTTGTGACCAGTGATCTTTGATGTTACTATTGTAATTATTTCAGTTGCCATGAACCATGCCCATATAAGATGACAAATTTAATCATTAAATATTGTGTGTGTTCTGACTGCTCCACCAACGAGCTGTTCCCCCATCTTTTTCACTTTGTTAGGGCTTTCCTAGTTCCTGAGTCACAACAATATTGAAATTAGGCCCATTAATAATCCTGCACTGGCCTCTAAGCGTTCAAATGAAAGGAAAGGTCACACACCTACTCCAGCTGAAGATGTTGTGAAGATTATTGAAATGACAACAAAAGATTTAGAGTATTGCACAAACTCAGTTGATAAAGCAGTGGTAATTGACTCCAGCTTCGAAAGACGTTCTACTGTGGGTCAAATGTTATCAAACAGCATCTCTTGCTACACAGAAATCCTCATGAAAGGAAGAGTCAATCATGTAGCAAATTTCATTGCTGTTTTAGTTTAAGAAATTGCCATAGCCACCCATCCTTCAGCAACCACCACCCTGATCAGTCAGCAGCCATCAAAATAGAAAGGCAACATTCAGGCAAGACTCCATCAGCAAAATGATTATAACACGCTGAAGACCGAGATGGCAATTAATGTATTAATTAAAGTATTTTTTAATTAAGGTGTGTACATTTGATTTTTAAACATATGCTATGGCACACTTAAAAGACTACAATATAATGTAAACATAACTTTTATATGCACTGGGAAATAAAAAAAAATTCATGACTTACTTTATTGTGATATTTGCTTTATTGTAGTGGTCTGGAACCAAACCTGCAATATCCCCAAAATATGCCTGTATTTCCTTTTTGATTGCTCATTGTTAGGTGTATTAATCATGCTTTTTATTTTCTGGAGTTCAGATAATTTCACATCTGGGGTTTTGCTGACCCTGGAGAGTGCCTCTCCCAGTGCTAGCCAGTTCCCAGGGAGCAAAGGACTTGCCTGTAAGCATGCCTTTCATATGCAAACTAGTCAATCCAAAATCCACACCACAGTTTCCATCACACTCAGGGCCACTGTTCTCCTGCCCTAATCAACTGAAGCCCAGGTACCAGACAATTAGGGACAACCCCAATATGCTCTAGAACCCACTGAAGTCATTTAAATTAGCCAATCCTAACCCTGCTTATCCTGACTTGCCCCTTTCTTCCCACAGAAACTAAAATAAATGCTCTTGCCCACATTTTCCCCTTTCTTCCTTTACCTCCTGTCTGATCATAGTAATTCCCCATGTGACAGCCCCATTAAGTATGGCCCCCATGATGGAGCACGACCCCTCCCCCTGAGAACTGTCAGTAACAAACTATCTTTTCAATGGCAATCACCTTCTGATATATTGTCCTCAGTATACCTGAATAACAATAAAATCCACATTTTAAAACACTGATGTATACCAACACAAACTGATTTTTGTGTGTTTGGCTTGTACTCTGAAACTTGACTGAATTCATTTATTAGCTCTAGCAGTTTTTTGAGGGTTGTTTGAAATTTTATATATAATCATATCTTCAAACAGACATAGTTTCATTTCTTTTCCAATTTAGATATCTTGTTTTTCTTTTTCTTGCCTAATTGCTCTGGGTAGGACTTACAGTATAAGGTCGAATAACAGTGGAGACGGCAGGCATCCTTGTCTTGTTCCATATTTAGGGGGAAAGCTGTCCACTTTCACCATTGTATGAGGTTAGCTGTGGGTTTTTCAGAAATGCCCTTTATCATGTTGAGGAAGTTTTCCTCTATTTCTAGTTTGTTAAATGTTTTTATCATGTTGAATTTTGTCAAATATTTTTTCTGCACCTATTGAGACGATCCTGTTGCATTTCCCCTTCATTCTATTAATATGGTGTATTACAGTAGATGATTTTTTTCTTAATGTTGAACCACCCTTACATCCGTGGGACAAATCCCACTTGGTCACCATGTATATACTCTTTTTAATGTGCTGTTGGACTCAGTTTGCTAGTATTTTGTTGAGTTTTATATCTATATTCATAAGAGATGTTGGTCTATAGTTTTCTTTCCTTATAGTATCTTTTCCTGACTTTGGTATTAGGGTAATGTATTGGGAAGTGTTCCCTCCTCTTCTATTTTTTGGATGAGTTTGAGTGGGATTAGTGTTAACTGCTCTTGAAATGTTTGGTGAAGTCATCTGATCCTAGGCTTAGTTGGGGAGGTTCTTTTTATTACTCATGTAATCTCTTTACTTTCTATGGGTCTCTGGGGTTTTCTAGAATCAGTTTTTTTCTTGAATCAGTAATTTGTGTGTTTCTAGGAATTTGTCCATCTCATCTACATAATCTAATTTGTTGGCATCTAATTGTTCTTAGTATTCTCATAATCCTTTTAATTTCCGTAAGGTTGGTAGTAATGTCCCCACTTTCACTCCTGTTTTTAGTTATTTTTGTCTTTTCTCGCTCTCTTTTTAAATCAACATAGCTAAAGATTTGTCAACTATGTTGGTCATTTCCAAAAACCAACTTTTGGTTTGATTGATTCTCTCTACTGTTTTCCTATTCTCTACTTTGTTTATTTCTGCTTTAGTCTTTAGCATTTCCTCCTTCTACTGGCATCAGTTATTCTTTTTCTAGTTCTTCAAGGTGTAAAGTTAGATTGTTGATTTGACATATTTCTTCTTTTTTAACATAAATGTTTTCAGCTATAAATTTCCTTCTGACACTGCCTTTACTGCATCCCCTAAGTTTGGATATGTTATGCTGTGTGTGTGTGTGTGTGTGTGCGTGCGCGCGCGTATGTGTATTTTCTCATTTCCCTTATGATTTCTTCTTTGATCCATTGATTCTTTAAGAATGTGCTGTTTATTTCCATTTATTTTCAATTTTTTTAGTTTTCCTTTTGTTATTGATTTCTAACTTCATTTCACTGTGGTCAAAGAAGGTACTTTTGTATAACGTCAACCCTTTTACATTTATTAAGAATTATCTTATTGCCTAATGTATAGTCTATCCTGGAGAATATTCCATGTACACTTGAGAAGGTTGAGTATTCTGATGTTGTTGAATGGATTGTCCTGCATACGTCTGATAGGTCTAGTTGGTTTATAGTGTTGCTCAAGTTTATTTCTTTCTTGATCTTCTGTCTCAATGTTCTATCCATTATTAAAAGTGGGGTATTGAAGCCTCTAACTACTCTATTACTGTTTATTACTCTCTGTTTCTCCCTTAAATTCTGTCAATAATTTTTTTCATATATTTTGGGGATCTGTTGTTTGGTGCATATATTTTAATAAGTTTGGGGAATTGACCTTGTTATCAATATATAATATCCTTTCTTATATTTTGTAATAATTTTGACTTAACATTTATCTTGTCTGATATTAATATAGTCACTTCAGCTCTCTTTTGCCTACTGTTTGCATGGAATATATTTTTCTAGCCTCTCATTTTCAACCTATTTCTTGGAGTCTCAAGTTAGTCTCTTTGTAAGCAGCATATAGTCAGATGACATTTTAAAATCCATTCTACTAATCTCTAATATTTAATTGGTGGGTCTAATGCACTTACATTTAAAGTACTACTGATAATGAAGGACATACTTCTGCACTTTGCTATTTGTTTTCTATATGTCATATATCACTTTGTTTCTCAATTCCTCCAATGCTGTTTTCTTTTGTGTTTGATTTTTTTCCAGTGTACCATTTTGATTAGCTTTTACTTTTCTGTATCTTTTTTAGTTTCTTGTTCCTGTAATGTTAGTGTGCTTGGCAGTGGCCAGTAGGTCCCTTAGGCTCAACTCGTTTCCCTTCTTTTGTTTTTTCTCTTTCTGCGCCTCAGACTGGGTATTTTCAATTGTCCTATACTCAAGTTTGCTGAATCTTTTATCTGCCTGCTTATATCTGCTGTCGAACTCTTCTAGTGAATTTTTCATTTCAACTACAGTAATACCTTGGTTTGCGAGCGTAATTCGTTCTGAAAACAAACTACTTGTATTGTAAGACATCGCTTGTTTACCACGTTAAAAATGTATTAGAAATGTTTGCTTGTCTTGCAGAACACTCACAAACCAAGTTACTTGCAATCCAAGATTTTACTGTATTTTGCTTTTCAATTACAGAATTTCCACTTGGCTTCTTTTCATAATTTCTATCCCTTTATTCATATCCCTACCTGCTCATATATCATTCTTCTGATTTCCTTTACTCCTTTGCCCATGGTTTATTTCAGCTCTTTGAGCATATTTAAGATAGTTAATTTAAAATATTTGTTCAGGGCCAGCCGAGTGGCGCGATGGTTAAGAACTCGCTTGGGATGCCAGAGGGCCCCAGTTCGGATCCCACATATGAGGGCCAGTGACACTGCCCTCCACAGCTAAGATGCTGAACAACAGCTCAACCTGGAGCTGGGCTGCAGTGAGTTGCCCGCTGCGGCATAGGCTGCAGCCCCTGTGGCAGTGGGTTGCCATGGGCTACCGTGTGTAGCCAGCAGCCAGTGTGAGCGGCCAGCAGCCGCAGTGAGCGGCTGTCCAGAAGCCTGCGGTTGATCTGCCTCACCTGGGAAGAGCGCAATGATGGTGCCAACTTGGGCCACTGAAGCAACGTCCTCCACAATTAGACTGAAGAACAAACCGACAGCAAATTGTCTGTTCCCCTTCTCCCAATTCCCCAGCACTGTTCCCATCCCCCCAATTCCCCAATAAAAATCTTAAAAATATATATATGTTTGTTCAGTAAGTCCAAAATTCCAAAATCTGGGTTTCCTCAAGGATAACTTTTATCAATTTTCCTTTCTCTTTTCCTTCCTTCCTTCGATCTTTCCTCCCTTCCTCCTTACCTTCCTCCCTCCCTTTTTTTCCTGTAAATGGGTAATACTTTACTTTGCAAGTATTGTAATTCTTTTGTTAAAAACTAGACATTTTGAATATTGTAATGTGGTAACTCTGGAAATTAGATTCTTCCCCCCGCCCCAAGAATTGCTGTTGTTGCTTGTTAAGGGCTGCAGTTATATATATATATATATATATATATATATATATATATATATATATATATATATATATATATATATATATATATATATATAGTAGTTACTTTTCCAAATGAATTTCACAAAAGCTATATCTCTTGTCATGTCTGGTCACTAAAGTCTCCTGTTCCATTAGCTCTGCAGTCAGCCAGTGACCTGACAGAAATGTCCTTACATGCCAGTCTCTTTCCTTATCAAATGCATCCATGGATGTGGTAAGTGTTCTGCTAGACTCGAGAGCTCTGAAATGGTTGGTTCTGACGGTTCTTGCTAGCCCAATATTTATTTAAGTGGAAGCACCGATTTCTGCCATCTTCTGTGAAATTCAAATCATTTTGTTTTAACAATTATCTTGAATACAATTCTGATATATATCAGAACCCTTTCTTGACTGCATCAATAAATCATACAATGGATACAGTTTATCTTTCTTTGACTTTTAACTCTATTGCAATACTTTTATAATGATCCTTACTGAACACTGGGGTACATATTGAAAGTTAAATTTTTTGAGTGGATTTACATAACTTCAAGTGTATGATATGACAGTTGTCTCTTTGTTTTACATAATTATAAGACAAATGTTGTCCGTGCTTTTTAAATTACCTCTTCCCTGCAAACTTGTTAGAACCATGGGCAGCGGGGAAGGAGGCCTGGTCTTCAAAAGGAACCAAAGGTAGACTATCAGCCTCCCAGCATCATGTAAACTATATGTTCCAGCAAAGATGGCTAAGTAGGATACATAAAAACTGATCGTTTAAAAACTAGATGCATTTCTACTCCCTTTTTATAAACAAATACATGATACCAAGTTGGACCGAGCTTTTGTTTCTATGCTGTTTCAAAACAGTTACTCTGGAAAACAAAGTAGTTCTTATTTAAAAAGTAAGACAGAAAACAAAAGGGTAAAAAACAGAAGCGTTGCCCAAGGTCCTCAGAGTTTTTAAATTCAATTGTAATATTTTGTAGCTGCTAACTTGAGTTTCCTCACTTATTTAATGCCTTGTTTTCTATCTCATAATTTGAATTTGAAGTGAGGCAGCATTCCTAAGAGCTTTCTGAATTCAAAATTAGACTTTGAAAAGTCCTAAATCCCCCATCAAAATAATGGAATGAATTCAAAATGGCAGGTAACATTGTGACTCCACAGTAAAGCACAATCTTTTAAGTGGCGCTTAAATTAAAAAAAGAAATTTAAATGTATAGTCTTTATTTTATTTTATTTTATTTTATTTTCCTCTCTTTTCTCTCCTTTCCTTTTGGATTATCAGGGTTATTTGATGAGCCATTTTCAAAGAGGCTGGGGGAATATTAATTTTCCTTTGTCGAAAATTGATAAATATCGATTTTCTTATGCCCCAACATATCCACATGAGGAGGAAATAATAATATTCCTTTATCCTACTTTTGTGAGGTGATGATACATAAGAGAATTAAGACTCATAGTTTAAAAAGGTAATAAATGGAATGATCTTAGCAAAGATTGCTCCTGGCCAATTTGATTGTGTCTTGTTGAAAGTTTTGACAGAAGTCTCCATTCATCCTTCTCGACAATTTATAATCTAGTTTGAATACATATGACTGGAGAACTACCCTGTGAAAATATTGAAGGGTAGCAGAGTCAAGTCTTATTATGTGTACCAAGGTCATCATGTCAGTGAGTTGTAGGGTTAAGACTAAATCACAGACCTGCTGATTCCAAGTCAAGGTTGTTTGTTCATTTGTTTTTATTCTAGAGAAAGTTCTTTCTTTCTCTTTATTTTATTACTTTCTTTCTTTCTCTTTATTTTATTACTTTCAGGTATACAAGTCAAGGTTTCTTAGAGTTAAGTTGAATCTGAGATAAACATATGTGAGTCAAAGGGCTATCCAGACAGAAACACTT
>NW_017731371.1:5454881-5488084 GCF_001890085.2 Hipposideros armiger
TATATATATATATATATATACATACATATATATATATTAGAAAAACATACCTATATATTACAAAAACAGATACAAACCTACTTGGTCCCATATATATGTACCGGGGGTGCCAAAATAATGGATACACATGACTTGTATTCATCTTTTGTTATCGGTATATATTGACTGCTATAATGTTAATACAGTTTTTTTCCTTTCTTAAAATGTGTATCCATTTCTTTTGGCACCCTCTGCATGTATAATGTAAGGTAAGGTGAATTAGCATTAAGCGTAGTACATCAGCAAACATTATTTTTTCCAGTCATGTCCTAAATCTGAATACATTCATGTACTTTGTCCTTGGGCTCTTCCATAGAATGGAGAAGAGACAGGGATGGAAACAATGATTTCTTTAATGATGATTTTTAAAACCTCTAGTAGAGATAATGCCATTTACAAGGTTTGAGACTGGTACCTATTTATATCTGGAATACTTTGAATATGTAAAAGGAAGAGTTATACACTTTGTTTCTGAACTTTTCTCCTTTTCAGTGCATTGAGAAATTACAAGCTGAAGTGAAAGCCTCCCAGGAGCAACTTACAACTCAGGTAAGTGTTTTTTTTCTCCTGTTTCCATCCCTTAATTTATATCATTGTTACTCTGAACATGAACAGGAAATTTTCAGAAGTTATAACTGCAGTCCTTCTGCTGTAAACCAAACCACAAGGCTAGGAATCACTATTTTTACTGCCTCCACAGAGTGGCTTTCCGTAAAAGAATTCTGATGTATGTTGATGATAAAAATTACAAAACTGAGCTCTTCTTTATAACCAGATGGTTTAATCAAGTACCTTCAGGATAAGAGAATTGGAAATGAAGGGTAGAAAGACAAGGAAACCAGGCTAATTTAGTGAATGAATAGAAGTGGAAATTACAGACACATTGAATATAGGCCTATAGCAGTTCTTCTTAAACTTAAGAATTACCTGGAACACTTCAAAACACATTGCCTGGAGATTCTGTTTCCCTTATGCCTAGAGTAGACCTGAGAATTTGCCCTTGTAGGTGATGCTAGATTCAGGTAATGCTGATGCTGCCAGTCTTGGGACTACATTTCCAGCAGCACTGTTTGATATGCTTCATTCTGCCTCAATCTTGTGGTTTTTAGCCAACTGATCATATACACAAACAGACATAGAATTGTCCATTTTCTGCTGCACGTGGTCCCCTGAGAGAGACCCTGTGAATTTCTAGGGTAAATTTCATTTATCATTTATCCTGTTTTGCTCAGAGAACAGCGAATGAGCATCTCCTGCCAACACACCCTTGTGTATTGACATGCATAGACCAGCCACGGCCCTGCCACTGTCCCTCCCCAAAGATCTGAACAGCCCTGAAGCTTTAAGTATTTCCTCAAAGATTTGCTCCCATCCTTGTGATCTCCTCCATCTACAGCTTGGGGGCTAGGGGATGACCTCCTGATTAAGAACGCAGGCCAGTCCTGTTAAATGGCCAATTTGAACATCCACAGAATCCTCAGAGCAATCAGACCTGAGAGGCTGCTGTCTAGAATTCCCGCAGAAAAAAACTCCACCAAATAATAAATTCTAGTCATCCCTTTGGGGTTTGAAATGAGCTGATCCGGATAAAATCACAGTAATTGTCCCAGTTTTGTGCTGGGATACAGAAAAGCTAATTTGCTGTGGCAGTTAACAGAACCTTCAACTCTAAATTCAAAATCTCTTTTGACCTTGTATGCTCAATTGACCAATACCGAAAATGACTGAGGCCTGCATTTGTGACACTGTGATACATTCAGATAGAAGTATATCTCATTAGCCCAGTATTCTGTCACAGATGCCTCTCCCCTGGTCGGCCCCTCAGGGTGCCAAATAATGACTATTGTCAGAGGATATCTCCTCATGCCAGATTGATACCTAACATCCATATGCCCACGGGGGTTTAGCTCAGAATATCTTAGGGAGTGCAAATAATTTACTAAGGTTCCAATAATAACTTCCAGCATCTCTTCATGAAAAGCTGATGGAAAAAAAATGTAGTCACGGGTGCCTTAGGGAAATTCCTGTGGTGTCTTCTTCCCTTGCCGAGCTCCTGTGAATGCTATGCCTGTACCATACTGTTCCTGTCCCAGGCTTGTCTGAACTTGGATGGCTTCCTTGTATTAGGGTATGATACCAACGGCTTGACATTTCTTCTATGTAATTTTTCAATGTTTAGATTTTAATATAGCAGTGTAATCATAACAGTTTTACTTCAACTCATCAAGAATATTTAAATAAAAATAATATTAATAATAGCATTTACTGAGAGTGGATTATGTGTCTGCTACGTGGTAGGTGCTTCATATATTATCTATTTTAAATCTCAATACAACTCAGCAAGGTATTATTTTTCAGATAAGCAAACTGAGACTTGGGGATTAAATCATGTGTCACACATGTCAGTTCTGAAACACGCTTTTGCTGTCAAACTTGCTGTCTCTTCAAATTATATTCTCTACATGCCACTCGAGGTATCAAACAGTGTTTACAAAAGTTTCTCCTCAATTTCCTTTCTCTCTCTAGTCATACTGGGTGATTCATCAGCTCATAATGCTTGAAGTCGGACTTCCATGCAAATAAACAACTCTTTCTTCCCCCACCAAGTTCTTTACCTTAATCAGCCCCTGATTACAACTCCTTAGTTCTGTAACGAGCACTTCCTAAAACACTGTTCCTGAAAGAAACATTCCAAATTATGTTAATAGGCATTCTAGAAAAAAAAAAATGGGAAGGGCATTGGAAATTAAGTTACATGTGTTTTTATAGCAGGACTTATCAGTGTATAATCAATTTCCAAGAAAGGGCCATAGCATGTCAGTTTTCTAAGGTGTTTGACCATGAATGGCGTTTTAAACACACGTTTGGTGACAGCTGGCCCACTACATTGAATTAAAGCACTATGGTTGCTAAATATAACCTAACTATCTTGCAGACACCGAAGCTCAAATTTATCATCTTTTATTCCCATCTCTTAAATATGCTGCTCTGTTTGTATTCCCATGCCATGGTGAACAATACCACATTGCTTTTATTTATTCAAGATCCAAACTACAAAGCAGTATTAGAATCCCCTCTCTGCCTCCATCACACATTTAGATAGTTGTCAGGCTCCGAGTATGTTTCCACAAGTTATCTCACGTCTATGTCTTCTATTCCATTATGCTGCCACATTCCTAGCTATTTTTAATCATTTTATATGTTAATTATTGCTACTGGCCCCAAATTATAAACATATTTGAGCTCAGAGCTTCCCTCTCACTGCACACCCACCTCCGCCCCAATCACAATGTAGCCCACTGGCTTTCATACCATGAAGCCCTGGTTGCAGAGCAGAGAAAAGGTAAAGTAAAATGCATTGTGTAAAGATTTGGGAGGTGGGGGTAGAAAACCAGACAGAGCCAAAGACGAATGCTCACAGGGAGAATGGTGTTCTATTGGAGTGACAGAGAAGAGAACAGGTATTGAGGGGCCAAGGAACCCCATAGTTAGGGTGAAAGTTGTTTTGGGAGATTGAAATTTCCCCCGGGAGTTCTGGGGAATGCTTAAGATTATGAATAACAGAGGATATTAATAAGAGTTGGCAAGCAGTATGTGTTTGAACCCCCTTAAGTGTCTGAGAGTCGCATGTAAAGTTTGGAATTCCCAGATGGGCTGTACCCCCTCCTAAAGGTAACACCACCGTAGGATTTGACCACTTTAGTTGTCTCCTGGTTTCCCTGCCTCCACTCTGAGTGGAGTTTCTAGAAGGACCATCCTACCCCCGTCTCCCTCTTTTCACTCACTGCCCGCTCTCTGTCTCACACTCATAGTGAAATCAAATGAACTGCTGTCTTTCTTATTCACCCAGTGTCAGTTGGTGCTCTGTGACTTTGTTCTCTGTGTTCTCTTGGTCTGGACTATCCTTCCCTCTCCCCTTTCTCCACATAATTCTTATTCTTCTTGCAAGACTCATATCAGGCATCAACTTCTTCCTTCACGCTCAGAGAACCTTCTCTGGACTCCCATAGCCTTCTGTCCATATCTCTATTTTAGCTCAACATACTATATTTTATTGACGTTATTTGTTTATACATCTGTTCCCCACTAAACTTGAAGGTCATTGAGGGCAGCACCAAGAATGTATCGCTGTATCCACAACACCAAGGACAAGGCTGGGCACACTGCAACCACTCAATACATTTGGCTGAATTGGCTTTTACTCTGATCATGTCATTTTCCCTGTTTCCAAGCCTAGAGTAAGACAATGGTTGCCCCTTATCCCAGAATAAAGTCCAACCTCCTGACCACAGCATTTATTACACTGAAAATGAGAGCCCTTTTCCTGCCTCTCTTCCATCACACATCTGTGACCACCAAGCACACCCATGCATTCTGGCCCTAGGGATTTTGCTCCTGGTGACTTTCCACCTGGAATATCTGTCCCCATTTGCCAGGTTTTCCCCATTCTTCATCCAGACAATTCCTTCCAGGAAGTTTTCCCTGACCATCAGACCAGAGGTTATGTCTCTTTCCTTGTTATTTTCATAGCTCTTCTGTGCCTCTCTCTTTTGTCACGTGTCACACTATGACCCACAGTAGAATTATTTGATGTGGCCTAGCTCTTCCCCAAAACTGTGAGTTCCTGGAGAATAGGGAGCAAGTCTGTTTATCTTTATGCCTTTCACTGTGTCTTGCTCAATGCCTTGTACAGATTTCATTGAAATGAATTTTTTAAATGGCTAAATTAGAGTTATTTTGGTATTTATAAGAACCTACTTTAAATCTCTGGGGAAATTACTTTACAAAATTTTATTCCTTAAAAAAGAAAATTATATAAGGCATTACTTTAATCTGAAATTGACACTTTTAAGGTATATCATGAAAGGAACAAAAGATAATGATCTCATAGAATGGAAACAAGGAAAAATAACAGAGGGGGAACATACAGTTGTGGGAAACCCCTATTTCAGAAGAAGTAAGCACATCTAAAGGAAACTATGGTCCTAATATGAAAATTAACAATCTAGAGTCTTGACTTTGTTTTATTCAGAGTTCATTCATCTAGAACCCAATAGTAGAATTATATTATTATATAATTAAATTGATAGCTATGAAATGGAGAGGAGATATAAGACTATACATTTCAGAGTGGGTTGTCACTGCTAATACTTGAATGATTAAAATTTCATCCCATTAACTTTACTTTGCTTGGTCACAGTGTATACTTTCAAAATATTGCAAAGAGTTGTCACCCCCAAAGCATACACGGGTACTCACTCTGAGCCACCCACAGGACTAACCTTCCCTGGGTGTTTTTATCATTTTCTTCCACTGGATTACTTATTTGCTTAGAGACCTATGTGGGATTAAACAGTATTTGAAGTGATTGTTTACAATCACTTAAAGATAACTGTTCTTGTTAGGGCAATTTGAGTCAGGACTAAGAATCTCAAGGGGAAAAAAATGCCTTTAAAATTAATGCCTTCCAAACTGTTAAATCCATTGCTTGTCTATTTTTAGTATTTTGGGGGTACAAGTACTCAGCCCTGTCCATCCATTCCATCATTGATGATCTGATTGTCTTCAATAGTCCAGAGGTTTGCCCCCCACCTGCATCTCAATGGCTAGCTCATCTCTTGGTCTAGCTACCCCCAAGACCTGACCAGCATCGAAAGTTCTATGATGCTTGATGAGATTGTTTCAAAAAGAGAAATCTGGGTAACTGGATGGTAGACACTTGAGTGTTATGTTATTCTCTATATTGTTCTGTATGCTTGAAATATTTCATAATAAACTAAAAAGTTAAAAAATCGAGAAGAAGGAACCCTTCCAATGAATTATACAGCATGATTCAAGCTACTGCATAAACAAGAGTGTCTTTGAAATCAGAAACTACTGACCTATAGTTCCTGAGGACATGCTTAGACTTGGAAGCTCAGGATCAGGAATATGGGGCAATATAAACCACCATGGGTACCCATGACAAAGTTTTTCCCAAAAGATGGTTTAACTTCTTCCTTTCCTTCTCTAAAAAAGCTATCACCTGCCATTTTGCTTTCTAAATTAAAAATCTCCAAGAACTCCCAATTTAAATCAAGTGCAGACTCTTCTCCCTGAGAATTCCAGGCCCTCTGCTAATTGGTCTTTTCCTACTGTGACAGAGGACATGGGTTGTTTTTGCTGTTGTTGCCTTTTGGGCTGCCTAAGCACTCATTAACACATTTTTGACAATAACACCCTGATATCCTTTTCAATTGCATCTCTCCCATCGTGCACAGTCTTAGAGGACCTATAATTCAAAGTACCCAATCAGCTACCAGCTGAGGCGTGGGCATGTGCTCTACGCCAGCTAGACTCTGAATGCTAATTCAAGCGAAGCAAGAGAGCAGAAACAGCCATATATCCTTCCAGTGATGCCCTGCTGAGAGCTGTAATTCTTATACTATTTAAGTTGTTCTCTAAGCGCGGCCCCTACACTTGTTTGCAATGCCCCTTTTGAGACTCCAGCTCTTGCCTCATAAATCAGAAACTCTGGAAGTGGGAGCCAGCAGTATGTGTTTTTAAAGCCCTCCCAGTTATTCTGATGACGGCTAAGGTTTGAGAGTCTCTGCACTGTCCAGTCAAGTCCCTACCATTTTTGGCCTAGACCTTTTGTTCTCACCAGAATTGTTGTCCCTGACAAGCACCTCGCTGTTGGGGGCCGGCCTCTCTGTCCTCATGCTCCTGCCTTGTGTAAATATCTCCAGGCCTGATTCTTAGCACAGCAAGCTGGGATCCTGACACACAGGACATGTTTGTTCAACTAATGAGCCCAACAGGAATGATCTTCCAGCTCCTTCCTCTCTCAATCACATATTTCCATGTGCTCTAGAAGCATCACTTCATTCCTGAAGCTTGTCATGACTAATTCTAAGGTAAAGTGACAGTAATGAATAACGCCTTAGAGTCATACAACAACTTAGAGTTTCCTCAATGCTCCTACCCATATTACATCATTTATTTTTCACAACAATCCTGTGAGGCAGGTATTACGCCTCCTCTATCAGATAAAGTGAGAGTTAAGAGAGATAGCAAGAAGCCTGCTCACCGCAGACAGCTAGCAGGCAGCAAGGAAGAGACTAGAATGTAGATATATCGACGCTTGGGCCCTTGTTTCATAAGCTTGATTTCACTCTTAATTCAGATTTTTTACGGAATATATATGCCAACACACTTGCCAGTTGTGTCAATTATTTTTTATGATATTTTTTAACTTTATTGTAATCGATAGACCTCATGGCAGAGTTCATCAGCCTGAGAGACTTTGGTAGTAGGATCTAACAGAACCCACTTGGAACCTGTGAGGAACAGGGAAATTCCTTCCCTGTGAGCCATTCTTTTAAAGCCAGACATGTTAATCTAAGTGGAAAATTCCTCAATGATTATTTATGAACAGAACCCATTGGTATTGAATAGCAGCCTATGGGATAAATCTTAGGGATATTTTATTGCATTAGTTGATTATATTGTACTAACCTCTCTTTGCAGCCCACCCTCTTTGTTTGGATTATCTGGACTAGATGATTATTTGACCCTTTATTTTAGCCCTTTATGTAGTTAGTCCATGGCTCATCTTACACATGCTTGATCTGGAGAGACTAAAAATCATAGAAGAATAACAGAAGTTTTCCTAGCTCATTGGAGTGTCGCTGCCAAACTTCTCTGAAAGGAGGGGAGGGTCTGAGCTCTGTCTTCACACCAGCAGGCTGCTGACAACACAGAGCCAGTACTCTCAGAACTGTGAGCCACGAAATAGATCCTGCTTAGTAAGATGTGGCTAAATATAATAGCTGATCTCTGGCACATAGAGGAGGCAATATTCAAAATCAAACTTTGGAATTCCACCAGGATCTTATTTAATTCATCTTATGTTTTTGTTTTTTTATTTTGCTGAGGCACAATCATTTTCTGTGGGAACCACTAATCTTAGCTGTAGGATCATCTAGTGAAGGCAGATGTAGAGGCAGCGACCCAAGGCATGAGCTTGGCCAGCACACCACCCAAGCCTGGACTCTGGCTCATGCCCAGGAGGCTCATTTCCCTTCTCTGACCAGGTTTGAGTCCTGTTTTTTCATGGTCTATACATGATAAATAAGTTTAAGTTGAACCAGCACCCAAGGACAATTCCTGCTACCCCAGCTACTTCAGAACCACTGCATGTGTCTGAAATTTGTTTAGCCACCTAATTGTATGCATGGTGTAATCTCTTCACTTATGTATTTGTTTATTTATTATCATTTTTAAAATTTATTATTTAGTATATACCTATTAGCTAACTATGCATTTCTTCAAACATATATTTCAATTTTTTACTTGATAAGCTGGGACTTCTCACACCAACATTCTATCAAAAGAATACACAGAGTTGAGAGGCCCAAACATTCCAATACAAATTTTTGGTATAATCTCTATCTACTTGTCCAAAAAATCAGGCGAAAATAGTATTAAATTGTTCACATTTTTCTCTTTGAGCCTGAGCCGCATTAATCTATATAAACTGTCAGCCATAATGCTCACACAGCACTCACTTTATTCTATTACTACAGGAATCTAATAGAAATATTTTGTTATTATTTTCTTAATAAATCAAATCACTTTAAAATGAATAAGAGTCATACTCATACTCCTCTATTATGGAGAATAGAAAGATAAACTATTCATGTGAATCATGGGGGGATTTTAAAAGGCCCCTGGTCCTGCTACCTCATTCCTGCCAGAGAGAGGAATAGCAATGGCGGGCTAGGTACAGGGCCTGAGCCCTATGGCCTTATGATGGTCACTGAAGTTCTGTTTTCTCTTGTCTGTGGAAAGAAGCTAATAACATTACTTAGCCTCATGGGGTGTTTTGAAGGGTACATACATTTGTGAAATGAGGTAAAAAAGATGAAGTAGTTAGCAGAGTGCCTAACACATACTAAGGTTCAAAAAAATGTATTAACAGTTATCCCAAAATGAATGGTTTCAGTAACTGCTCCACAATTTTTCTGGGTTAGTGGTTCTGCTAGAATCAAGTACCTCATTTCAGCTGCCAGTTTATTTCATACGGGGGGTATTAGGAAGTCGATTAATCAAAGGCTAAAAATTACTTTCTGAGGAGAATCTTGCTGTGTCCTATCAGTACTTCCTCAGCTCATTTCTTTTCTTGGCAAATGTCTTTTTAAGCCTTGGGTAGAGTCATCTACTTATAATTTGCCTGTTTATTTGCCTTTATCCTCCATTAGATTATAAGCTTCTTGACAGTACAGCCTGGGTCTAATGCATGGTGTCTGCCACACAGTAGGTTCTCAAGAAGTATTTGTTCAATGAATGAATCAGTCAATGTGTGAGTGGGTGAATAAAGGTGAGCACCCTTTCAATTCAAGAGGTAACCTTTCAGGCCCCACAATTTCTCAAAGAGGATGTCACTTCTGGCCCCAACCCAGCTGACTATTCGACCAGACAGCTCTGTGCTTACCTGCACTCCAGGAGTTCACCAGGTGTCTCATCTTGGGCTCGATACTTAGCTTTAAAAAGCTTGGATGAAAAAAAGCATATCACAGAGGGGTACCTGAAATAGAGTCCTTTTTATTTTTTTCTTTTCAGATAGATACCCAAAAGTCCTTCCTGAATTAAGTGAGGTCAGCAGAAAGCCACATTTCTAGACTACATCAAGTCATCCTAGAATTGCTCTTATAAATGGGAGGAGGTGGTTTGGCATGATGCTAATGACTTAGTTTAGGAAGACTTCATAAGAAACTGTCCTATATTTGCTGTCAGATTACTATTGAAGACATTTATTATTATATCAGAGAGTATGCCTTTCTGCACCAGAAATATTCGCTCTTTCACTGAGCACTGGGCTTGCGTTTGCTCCATGAATTCTGTGTTTTCTGTAAATGGTTATTCTGACTACCAGAAAAGCTAGAGCAAAGTTCACTGTGCTTTACCTCACACAAGTGATTTCACAGAATGTCAGGGCATGAATTGTGTGAACCAACCTTCCCACTTGCTTTCCTTTACCATATGTTTCCAGTTTTTATTTTAGTGCCTTCTAACTCAATATATTTACCTTTTCAAGCTACCCGAAATTCTTTCTGAAATGTGTCAGTGCCAAATTAAATCAACAACTCATAAAAGGGAAGTACTAAGACTAATTCCATGAAGGCCTTGAGCAGTTCTTTCAGAATTGGTTCCATGGACCATAGATTCAGTTATATAAGTCTCTTAACCTCTGAGGGGCTGCTCATTGGATACAAGAGAGTAAATAACTATCATGGCAAGTAAGGACCTTGACCAGGTCACTACTGCTTTTCCTTTGACAACTTCATCTCCTGATATTCTCCCCCATCCCTTACTTCCAGTTGACACCCAACAATGGTGCTGATTTGAGGATCTGAGCTTCACTAAGAATTCCTCCGGGTTCAGGCCTCTATCCCATGGTAAACTGGGCCCTTTACCCCTGCTTCAACTCCTTCTCGTCTTTCAACACCAGGTACACATGTCCCCCAGGTGACAAGCCTCTCCTGACTCCTCAAGGAGAAACTACTTTTCTTTCTAGAGCACATTCTATGGATTGCTCTTTTAGCCTTTACTCTACTATATTAGTTGAGTCCCCAAATCCTGGGACTTGGCTTTATTCACTCATAGCTCTTGACACAAAAGGTGTTCAATAGATGCTTTGTTGAGTGAATGAGACAGTGTATCTATCTACTCTCTAATGTTAATTTCTAAAAATAAAACAAGCATGTCCCTCCAGTTTATAGTAAATCATCCAGAAAAGATATTAAGAAATTATGTATTTATAATTTTATCCCACTCTCAAGAGGGAAGAAAAAAATCAAATAAAAATGTGTATCTTAAATGAATAGCCTGGTGTTTTATGAATATTAAACATTATTTGCTTTCTTGCTCTAATTTTATACTATTATTAAACATTAACTATAATGTTCAATTTAACCATACTTATTTATTTATATTCCAATTTCACAAAGAATTTGAGGTAGCCTATGAGAAATGCAAGAATGAAATAGTAGAATTTTTAAAGTACATAAATAATCATAATTGAGAACATATATTTTGAAATAAAACAGCAATAAAGAAGAAAAAATAGAATATGCACATTTTAAATCGTAACTTCCCATATAGTACAGTTGAAACAGAAATATAGCTTTGATCTTTCTAACAGCCAAAGGCAGAACAGGGTAAATGATCAGATAAATAGTTCTTATCATATGAGTACTAGGGGGACAGATGTTACCAATTATTTTCTAATGAGTTAATTCTGAAATGAGATTTTTTTTTTTAATTGGGGAATTAGGGACGGGGACCAGCCAAGTTGTTGTTCTCCAATCTTAGCTGTGGAGGGCTCCAGTCGCCATCTGGCTGCCTGTTGGCAACTAGTGGCCTCTAAGCTCAAGATGCTGTGTTACAATCTTAGTTGCAGGTGGGCATAGCCACCATCCCATGTGGGAGTCGAATCAGCAGCCTTGTTGTTAAGAGTGCATGCTCTATCCACTGAGCCATCCGGGTGGCAGCTCAGCTCAAGGGCGGAGTTCAGTCTTAGTTGAGGGCGGGCATAGCCCACCATCGAACAGGCAGTCTTGTTGTTAGGAGCACGTGCTCTCACCAGCTGAGCCATCCTGCCACCTGTTGGCAGTTCATCAGCAGCTCAGCTCTGGTGCAGCGTCACTGGCCCATGTGGCAATCAAACCAGCGGCTGTTGCTCAGAGCTTGTGCTCTTAAGCTAACCCTTAACTAACTGAGCCACTCAGCTGGTCCCAGAAATGAGATTTTATATAGGGAATATTGAGAGATATAGCTGGGAGAAAAACCCATCAAAATGATCAGTTCAGCAGAATAATGAGTTCTACATGCTGTTTCAGTAATTTCCAAAAAAAGAAGCCAAGGGCATAACATGTAAATAGTTAATCTTTCCTTATTGTAATTATAGTCTAGTTGGTACTGAATATTTTTTTTAATCCCCAGCTATTTATGATAATCTAGTAGTCAAATTCAACAGCATTCAAAGGCCAGGTAAGTAATGCAGAAGAGGGAAGGTGGCCAGAACAAGTCATGTGAGCCTGGAAAGTGAATGACTTTTATATAAAACAGAGAATAAAGCCCACGTCGGTCAGATTGTTCAATTTTCAAACGATGAAAATCCAAATTTTGCGTGAAATATACGCATTTATAAATGTTGGCAACTAATTCAAATAAAATAGAATGCTGTGTGGCAAACAAAAAAAAGCAAAACAAAACAAACAAAAAACAAACCCCACATTTATAGGAAGTCTGAATATGAACTTGATATGTGATTTTAAGTTTAGAATGCTGTATTCTTACACCTGTTTTGCCATTTGAAAGATGTTCTTTCCAAAGGACATGAATGTCTGATGATTGTAGGTTATGGGGGGTTAGTTGGTTTTTGTGGTTGTGGTTTCAGCCACTTGAATTTTATTGGTTAGAATAATGCTAGCTGTTGTAACAAATAGACCCCAGATTTTAGTGGCTTAGCACAGTAGCTGTTTATTTCTTGTTCATTCAAGTAACAGTCTACTGTGAGTGTTCTTATTAGGAGGCTCTGCCATCTTGGACATGCAGACTCCCAGATTACTTTGGGATCATCTCTACTCCAGTTGGCCAGAGGGAAAGAGATCATGGAGATAGGTACCTAGGAGACTTATTATGAATTATATCTGGAAGTGGTACCTGACTTCTGCTCACTTTCCATTGGCTTGAACTCAGTCATGAGGCCACATGAATTGCAAGGAATGCCAGCAAAGGTAGTGGAGCTGTGTACCCAGGAAAAAGAGGGAAGCATGATTGTCATTCATCTTATCTTGGATCTGTAAGTATTGATAATTTATCTCCAGAGTGAAGGATATTAGAATTCAGTTTATTATTATTATTATTATTATTATCATTGTTATTATTATTATTATTGTACCAGATGAAACTTGAGATTAAAACTTATACAATAAATATCAAACGGTATGAGAGAGAATGTATACTATCCCTTCATGTCTTGCTTCATGATATTCAATAGACAAAAATAGCACATTCCTTCTTTGTTTGTTTGTTTGTTTATCAACCCTATCTGACTCAGGCCCCTTTTGTTACCATTAGTAGGAAATTTGGTCTCAGCCATTTGGTAGAAAGAGTGGTCTTCTCCGTCCCTAAGGTTTGCTATCTAGAAGTTGGAGAACATTATTCTCAGTCACTTGTGGCTGCCCTCCCCTCTGCTCCATGCCCATTCAAAGACCTATGGCTCTTATTGTTCAACGTTAAGCCTTAATAGATTTGTGGGAGCTTCCAGTTTATATAAAGTGCTCAGGGTCTAGCCTCGCTGCACACACCAGCCTATGGGAGGTCTTCCTACCCTGAGGACGTATGGAGAAGTGGAGTGTGATCCCTGCCAGCTGAAGAATCTCTAATACTTCGTTTTATTTGTTTTGAATGAGCCAACATCCTTCCCTTAGGTTTGTTTACTTTCTTTTCCTTCTCAAAGCACCAGACTCTATTTCCTCCCTACTTGAGGTATTTTTAGGTTGTTTTATTAACGAGATAAGCCTTCTCAACCAAAGGCTTTCCAGGTGCTCAAAAGTCCGTCAAAGATTATTCATTTCCTCTCCTTGCGTGGGAGTCAGAGATGGCATCATTGTTGGAGTCGGGGCAATTTCCCTCCATGGGGTTGAAGTTTCCAGGTTAGATTTACTGGAAACTTCAGGGACTGTGTAAAGAGGTACATAGAAATGTATGCTTGGGTAGTTGAGTAGATATAGTGTATTCTGTGTTACATTTTGTTGATAAATGTGAAGTATTAAAATTACAAAGTAAAATAAAATCTGAGCTGTTAACATTAGCTATTAACATTGAATTTGACTTTGTTTATTCACATGTTAGATATGACTAGCTTCTAATCCCCAGTGGTCAGTCTATCATCAGGTTTACTAGGTGGTAACATCCATAGGAGAAAATGTGAGCTCTTACACCAATAATTATGAGGTCTAAGAGAGCCTTTGGCAAGTTCTGAGAAGAAGAAAGCAGAGGCCGGATACATGCCTGTCCTCCCCCTTCTTAACTTCTCCTTCACAATGCCCACACACTCCGCACACACACACCCCTCCCTACCCCAGTAAACTGACTAAGTTGATTAAATGTAAGAAATGTGTAAGACATTTCCCCCTCTGAACATTCAGGACAGATTGCCTGGGGTTAGAGCAACTAGCTGTGTGACCTTGGGTAGGTTGCTTGATCTCCTTGAGGCTCAACTTCTACACCTTCAAAATGAAAATAATGAATGTGGCTCACAGGGTTGTCATGAGGATTAAATAAGCTAATACGTATAAAATTCCTAGATCAGTACTGGCCACACAGTAAAACTTATATAAGTGCTTGCTAACTCATTAAACAAAACAAACAAAAAAAACCCCAGCAAGCATTCCTATAACTTGTTCAGTGCTAAGCTTTAACAGCATTCTTGGTGAGAGAACGTCCCGGAAATTTAACATCATGCCTATCTGTAAAATGAGATAATCACAGAAACTACCTCAACAGGATTATTGTGGGGATTAAATGAGCTGATACAGGTAAAGGGCTTAAACGTGCCTGGGACATAGACAACTCTGATTAATGCTGTCGTTAATTGCTGCTGCTGCTTTATCCTAATTATCATTTGTAATATATGCTTTGACATTTATGTCATAGTTTAAAAGCGTATATTTTTCAGTGCCAGACTCCATTTTAAGTACTTCTCTGTATTCACGATAAATACATGTTCCTATTGAACATAAAGAAGTACTAATTCTTGTAAGCGCTTATACTTCCTGTCCCTGAGAAGACCGCATAGGAGAGGATCTGCACCTGCTCCAGGAGGCCCAGAGGAACTAATATGAGTGCTTTTGCTTAACTCCACCTGAGTAAGAACAGGGACTGCATTAGGCAGCTGTCAATGCCACAGGGAATGGAAAACTACTGCTGAGGAGTTTTCCACCTGGAAAAAGACCATCTCTGATGCTTAGTGGCCATTCAGACCACACGCCGGCCTGTCCTTCCGCCTTTGTATTCCTTACTTGTACTCTCTCAGCTCCCTGGAGAATGCCATCCTGCCCAATTCTCTCCAATTCTTGCTTGACACCACAAACAAACATTCCAGCTGGGAATTTTGATGATGCCTGTTCCCCCATGTGAAATTAAATGCAGCTGACTTAGCCAAAGTTCCTTTGACATTCATTTTTGACTGAACATTTCTGGAAACACTGGTGTGTCTTTAGTGGGGGCGTCAGTGAGGGCCGAGGGAGATGGCTGAAAAATGTCTTTCCATGAGATCTTTTTTATATTATTCTTCAATTTCCTGATTTTCGTGCCCAAGATAGGACTTCAGTTGTTCCTATTTTATTCTTCTGTCCTTTTTCTGTTTTAGTCCCATTCTCAAATACTGTCAGGAATTCCTCTAGAATAGAAGCACCCTCAATTGAATTGAATGAGGAACCTCAGGGTTGTCAAGAATTTACTTTTAAACAAGGAAATATTAATATAATTTCCTAGAAATCATTGAGGATGTCAATCCCTTGTTTTGAAAAATTGAAAAGGGGAAGTTGTTTCTAATTTTAAATGTTAATTTTAAGTAACTGCTTATGTGCAGATGTTTATCACTTGTAATGTTTCAAATATAAATAATTTTATCTTTTGCCCAATCTCTTCTCTTTGTTTTAAGTGCCCTTTATTGAGGCCTGACAAAACCCCACTGGGAGACTTCAGGGAGAGAGAAGGTGTCCAGGGGAGTTCTCGTAAGCCTTTATAAATAAGAAGGTATTATCATAGTCTCACAACCTGTAACAATAATCAGCAGCCACACAAATAAATGATTTAGACAGACTTGTTTAAACGGGTGTGATTTCTCAGAGGATAACTAGGTCAGAGAGTCAACAAATGATTTAGGTATGAGTCATCTTAAAAATAAAGAAAACCTAAAATAATACCTCCACACCGTTTTCCACTTTTTTTCCATTAAAAATGGGTGGCAATATTGTATTGTGGGAACTGAGGAGGACGTGTGTTTCTCATAGAAAGGAGGCAAGGAAGTCAGGAGATTCCAGGAAGAATCTATAGAATGCAAAACCCAAAGAAATAGTAAGTGTTCTCTCTCCAACTACTTTTGCTAATCCTAACAAGCCAGTCTTTTTGGGCTTACTGGGTGCAGGGGAGCCTTGGTTGTGGGTTGTTATTGTCTGTCCTCACGGAAGAACCAGTGAAAAGGAAGGATTAAGGAGAAGTGTGAGGGGAGGCTTGGCGATCACCCAGGAAGCTGCTGCCAGCGTAGGGGAGAATGCAGGGCACACCAGAGTGGGAGTGGGAGCAGAACAATGCCAACAGTCAGCCTAGAAGCTCAGAGCAGGGCCTAGGCGGAAATGAGAATAGGAGGCATTATGCTGCTTTGTGGAATCACTAATGAGAACACAGCTAGATGTTTACATTAAGCATTAAAACAAGTCATGTCCAGTTTGAGCTCATGAAAATGTTTCCCCCTCAACACACATCCACTAGCAAAACACAACCATCCCAGAAACAGAGCTCATGAGGTAACCCAAGTAATTAAAGAGCTCTATCAGGGTAACCCTTACAAGGCTGCAGTGTTCAGCTAGTCATTGCAGACAAAAGTTACACTAGAAGGAAACCTAGGATTGAGGTGGATTTTGGCCTGAATAACTAGCATGTTCAACGCTCAAAAATGTGCATTTTTTAGCACATTAGAATAATTGAAAGTATAGTTGGAGAGAGACCCAGTAATATATTGAGGATACTTCCATGACTTCTCCAACTCTGTTGCCTCGGGCGTTTACTTTGCCTTTTGGCCACAACTCTTATGATAAGAACCTAGACTTTAGGATGACTTCCTAGCTAATCAATGTTTTGCTGGTCAGTTTCAAGCCTATTAACCCCTTTGGAAGTTCATGACAATGAAATTATATGCTACTTGGCTCCCACTCTTCTCTCATTCATGTCTTATGTATCTGCTTTGTCTTAAACATTGTTGAGGATAAACAATTGTATTCAAAAATCATCTTTGGGCTGCCCGAGTGGCGCGTTGGTTAAGAGCTGGCTTGGGATGCCAGAGGGCCCCAGTTCAGATCCCACATATGAGGACCAGTGACACTGCCCTCTACAGCTAAGATGTTGAAAAGCAGCTCAACCTGGAGCTGGGCTGCCGTGAGTCACCGGCGACAGCGTAGGCTGCAGCCCCTGCTGCAGTGGGTTGCCATGGGCTACCGTGTGTAGCCAGCAGCCAGCGTGAGCGGCCAGCAGCCAGCGTGAGCAACCATCCAGAAGCCAGAGACTGATCTGCCTCGCCCGGGAAGAGTGCAATGACAGTGCCAACTGGGCCAGTGAAGCAACGTCCTCCACAACTAGACTGAAGAACAAAAGGACAGCAACTTATCTGTTCCCCTTCCCCCAATTCCCCAGCGCTTTTCCCATCCCTTAATTCCCCAATAAAAATCTTTAAAAAAAAATTATCTTTAAGTATGGCAAGTTGAAGTTAACTAGGGAGCTTTAAAAAATACCGAATCTTGGGTCCTCTCTCTACCCCACCTCACCCCACCCAGAGACCTTGATTCATCAGTCTGGAGTGAAAACAGGGCATCAGGACTTTAAAAATCTCCTTAGATGATCCCAATGTGTAACCAAAATTAGAACCACTGCTATAAGGAAGAGTTTAGCCAAACATAGGCTATATCATACATTATACCAAATGGTATGATAGTAGGAATCAAAATTATGATCGGAACTGAAAAAAAATCATCCCTAACACAGGCTGGAAATGAAGATTGCTCGGGAAAGCCTTCAGGTGTGCGGTGATATCTGAGCTGAGTATTAAATTATGTAGAGGAATTGGCCAAGTGAAGATGAGGGTGAGCACAAGAGAGATTTAGGCAGAGGAAGCAGCTTGTCAAAGGCAAGGAGAGGTAAAGGGCCTAGATGTTATCTTGAGGAAAGGGCTGAGTGAAAGCCCAACAGACATATATTTTGTAGCTGGCTGCAGCCATTGGAAGTGTCTTCAGAAACCAACTTTTGGCAATGCCGGGACTTTCAGGTCATAGCATCTTCTTACTTTCTTGCACATTTGAGGAAAGGCAGCAATATCCTAGTCATCCGTATTGTGGATTCACAGTGGAAGAAGAAAATCTAGCAGTGCTGGGCTCTTCCAGTGAAATGATTAGCTGTTGGAATGGACCCTGGAGTTATTTGTTTTGTAAGGTATTTAACACATGTCTACTCATATCAATTGCAGAGTAACTTTTCTAGAAGTGCTTGAGCTCATGGTCCCAGGTACAGATCCTCTAACCCCTAAATTAAGTAACCATTGAACAGCAGGGAGGGCACAAACTAGGCAACTACTAAGAAACAAACTGAAAAAAAAAATTTCTTATAGAGAAAGAGGTGCCTATTTCTTTCCTAACCCTGGAAGAACTTTGGTGGTTGGATAGTCACCACCTAATCACACCAACAGACCCTTCTTCAGGTTCCCAGTTCTGTATTCTTACTATCTTTCATGTCTGATTGCCACACAAATAAAGGGGGGGTTCTCAGGTAGGTTAAACAACCTGTGTGTTATTTCCAGAGGAATATTTGAGATTGTAGGGAAATTACCTTTACCTGATGTGGTGGAGTCAGTGCTATGATAATAGATGTTCTCTTTTATTGAATCTGGGTGGTTACTTCTATGATGTGACTTTAAAGATCTAAAAATGAAAGAAGCTTGCATCCTGGCAAACCTTTAACATGACAGTGAAAGTTAGCAGAGGAGCCAGGTATTCTGATGGTTGTTTCTCTTTTAGATATCTTCATAAAATATGTGTACATATACATTGTTTATGTGGCATCACGGCTTCTGACATCCTTTCACAAAGAAGCTTCCTCTCGGCTTGGATCCTCACAAATTATAGGGCGATTCACCAGTTGATCCAAGGTTGAAGAGTCATTGGTGTCATACTTGTTATAGGAAGAAGGACAGATGATTAGGCTTCAGCTCCTTGGGGCAAATGAAGTCCGTTGTCTATAACGCGCTTGTACTTGGTCAGGCAGCCTGAGGCTCCGTCTTCTGGGATAACTTTATCTTTTGTTTTCACAAAATACACGTGTGCGCACATACACACCCCCACACACACCAATATTTTTAACTTAACCTTTGCATTTCATGTACACCCATCTCCATATTCTTACTGATATGTGTTTTAAATTTTTTGTGTTCTGAGCAGCTAATGCTGTGAATTTTGTGTGTGAAACTGAATGATGATGATTTCTCTCAAAACTTTTCACATACATCTAACACCATTTCGTTCATATTACATTTCTAAATAAGTCATTCTTTAAAAGTCATTTTGCTCAGCCTTTGCTCTGTAACTCCAAAATGTAACCTAATGAATATGTGGCCAAAAGTCATCATGTAAAGATTTATGAATATAAAAGTTTACCCTCTTCTTACTTCCTCACCCCTATGTCAATAGCAAGCAGTTTTTATACTTCATAACACAGAAAAACACACACACATATTTGTAAGTTGAGGTGATTTTTTGTTGTTGTTTTTATAAAAATATGACCTTCTATATGTATCAACTTCCAACTACATGTATCGCCTTATTCTCTTATCAATAAGTCATAGGCATCTTTATTACATTATTATTAATGGTATACTCTTAACCTAGTAAAATTTGTAAGGATTATTTTAACCTAAATATATTTTAAATATAAATATGTCTCATTACCTTGTAGACCACACTTTCCATGCCCTCTATTCACCATCGGGACAACACTTTTTCAAACATTTTTTTCTCCCCATCCCCATAATATACACATAGTACACATATATGTACACACACACACACACACACACACACACACACACACTCACACACACTCATGCACACACAGCCCAGGCAGGCAAAGCACTCACAGTAACGCTGAGTTATAACTGAGCACTAGTGCTGTGTTAGTGAATGTTTAACAACCAGCTCTTGGGGGTAGGGGAGGAGCCAGATTTACAGTGTTTGCCTGTTTCAGTGGTTTAAATACTTTCTCCCACCATGTCCCTTTTTAAGTTACTAATCTTAGATGACCTAGTCCCCTCTTTTTAAAAAATTTTAACTTGCTGTGACAAGCCTGTATGCGCTGGCTCCAGAGCGCCGCTGACTGGGGCTACGATGCCAACTGTAGAAGGTGCTGCAACGTGTATAGCACATCCTGGGGCTGATGGAGAGACTCATCTAAGCACCGGCCTCTCTTTCAAGAAATCCAGAAAGTCATTTCAGCCCCTTTTCTTGATCCAAAGTTCACAAGAGACTGCAAAACTCATCTTTCTAAGGATCCCGTGAATCTCTTCTAAATTCCCTAAGAATCTTCAAAGTGGGGTTAGGCAACCAGGTTTTTTTAGGGACTTTCTGGGTTTATTTCCATTTTACCAATGTTGAAGCTAGGAGTTTATCCAGGCATCCTGCAAAAAAAGTCATAAAGCCCAGTTCAGAACCTGCTGTCCCTGGCACTTGGAATTCAGAGTTACAGAGAAGAAGAGAACCTGAGAAATCAAGTACCTCCTCAGGTGGGCCTTAAGCCCAATTTGAAGAACCTTTTCTAATGGGGGACTATTACACTCATGAAAGCATGAACGTAACTGCCATGGAAGCCTTCAGATACAAGATGGAACTCCGAAAGCATGGAACAGAAAGACTAACATAAAGTCCAATTAATAAAGAAACTTTCTATAAAACTTAATTTTAAGACAACTATAAATATTTTCCAACCTCTACTGGCTATCTTGGTTTCAAAAACTTAAATCAGGGGATGGTAAAGGGGAGATTTAAAGAAATTAAAATATAGAGAAAAGCCAATATCAATTGGATTCTGGGATTTTCTAGGGCCATATTTGAATCCATTGTTCTGATTCTTTTTCCCTAAGGACCAGAAACTTGCCATTGCTACTCCAAGGATGGCATTCTGGGCTTGACAGGACCCTGCATTAGAAACCTAATCAGGAAGTGAAGAGGTTTTCACTTGGCCCCTTGGGTACATTGATTAGCCTTGAGACCCTGACCCCATCCAGGTTACATCCTTTGCAAAAAAGCCTTTTCCATCTATCATTTGTCTTGGGACCCAAACTGCCCATGGGACTGAGGAAATTGAGAGAGATTAGAAAGAATTAAAAGCTTTGCTTAAGGCCTCATGTATTCATTTCCCAAATATTTACAGGATGCCTATGGTGAGATATGACAGTAAACAAAACAGACAAAATCCCTGCCCTTATGGAACTTATATTCTAATGGGACAAGAAAGATGATAAGCAACTAAGCTAATAAGTATATGAAGTATCAGATGGAGAAAAAAGGCTAAGGAGGAAAATCGAATATGGAAAGGGGGTAGAGATTCTAGGAAAAGGGGGCTTGATATAGAATGATGGGGAAAGACCACACTGATAAGACGATATCAGAGCAGAGATGGCAGGGAGTGAGGGTATGAGCTCTGGGAATATCTCCAGGGCTCTAGCACATTCCACCAGGGGCTCCGTGCTATGTTTCAGAGCATAGATCTCTGCAAATGAAGAGTTCCCCAAGCATGACAGATGCAATGGCCTTCAAGAGCGAGGTTTTGCTGCTGCTGGGTTAGAGGCTGTCCCTCAAGTCCCTGCGGCACCGTGAATGATACCTAGATTCAGGGTGAGACTATATCTGTGTTGCAGTCTGGATAGTTCCTTGCTGTCAGGCCTGAAGGCAAGATTTCCAAGAAGAGAAGGAACCAGTGTTTCTTGACACAGCTCAAGAAGTGTCCCCAGTCCAGGAAAATGCCTTGCCTATCAGCTGTGCATTGTAAGAGGGAAATTCGGGCAAACATGCCCTTCCCCTGAAGGCGTCTGCTGTGGTGTTTGCTTGATTTATGCTTGTCCTCTGTGTCGTTATTGACAATAATAGTGCAGCTGGTAATCTGATCGTACAGGTGTCTCTCCCACACTTTGTATGGGTGAAGTCCGTCTTTTCAAGTTTGTGGGTACATTTGATGTTGACAAAACCTGAGCTGTTTGCAACCACGCCTCTTTCCCCCACCACCTGCCAGGTTGGTCTATATGCCTTAGGGAGAGTCTAAAAGTCTCCATTATGCCACATTATCGGAATGCACATTTTAATATGTCCTTAACATATTATTCTCCTCACTCTACTGATTTCCAATTCAATTCCTCACAGTGAAGATTATTTTACTAGTGAACTGGCTGCTCTCCACCATATAGGTTAAAGGCTGCCAAACTACACTGGGCCAGCTTTCCCCCATTCTAGCCAATTAATTCTATTCTCAAGTCTTGTTGAGGTCTTTGTCTTACTCCTAAAACAGTCAATGAGAAATGATAGAACTGCTCTCATTGGAAAAAGCCATCCCCATTCCCTCTCTGACCTCTAGGGTCACCCTCAGAGTCCTTCTTATACGTTCCAAAGAGGTCACAGGGTTTTTCCCCAATGCCTCCTTATAATCATGTTTTAGAGGTTTGATTAAAATTGGTGAAAGGCTTTCTGTTCCAACTGTGCCCACACAAAAGGATCATTATTGATTTGACCTTAGTTGCCAGCTAGCTAATTTTTTCTTTGCTGATGGAAATCATGGGCATTTCCAAAATGCTCAGTCCTCATGCCACCCAGCACCCCAGGCCACCCAGGTTGTCACATCAGCTGTGTGCACTTCACCCAACAGCAAGATTCCTAACATGAACATAGTCAGGAAAGAAGTGAGAGCAAAGTAATGGAAGACTGAAACGTCTAATACCATCCCTCACCCTTTGAGAAGCAGCAACACCTAGAAGAGCCTGTCTTCAAGGACATGAGCAAGGCTGAAATCTTAAGTGCTTCATGTAAGAGAAAAATTAGCAGCTGTAGTTTTCTTTAAAACATTAACAATAATATCAACAACTTTTTCCCTAGCCCCTTGAAAGGAAAGGATAGAGAGAATAATGTAACCTTTAGTTTTCATTGAGAAAGTTACCAGAATCACTCAATGTCCCAGGAAATTCACTTGAATGGATCCTATTTAAGTGTGCCAGCTGGAAGAAATATGACTTATAAAAGCAAACAAGCAACAGTCAGTAAGGAAGCAGAACCTGTGAAATAATGTGGAAAACTTTTATTTCAGAACTCCTGTTCGTACTGCTTTCTTCACTGGGGGTTCCTATAAATTAAATAGGTTTTGTTTGTTTCCAAACCTCCCCAAATCTTTCACAAGTGGAGCTCTGAGGACTTCTGTCATGGGATTTCACAGATCCAAGGACAAAGACACAGTTGCCTAGATTTTGGGTAGCATTTAATTTCAACGGTGTCTTACATAAGGATGAAATCACAATCTGTTTTAAAAAAAAAACAAAAAACACCTCAATTGTAGTTCATGGCAACAGGAGCCTGTGTATTATATAAAATGTGGGGTCAACACAACTCACCTACCTTCTCTCCTCCGGCCCCACGGGAGATGCTGTCCTCCAGTCAGGGTCACTCCCTCTTGGGAAAGAGTGTTGAGGAAGTCACAGAGCTCCGTATGAAGTAGCCTCTGTTTTCACCACCTATGTTAAGATAAACAAGGTTGTGTTGGAGCAAAATCTTTGAACTCAAACATACTTGCTTCAAGAGAAACAATGGAAGTTTTTATTAAAAGGTTTTGATACTAGAGAGGACAAGTTTGGTAGTTGTTTAAGCACATGATCTGATTTTTAAAATAATCTTGACAGGAATGTCACAACAGAGCTATCCGTCTCTTTAACCAGATTTTGATATTCTTATAAAACTAATAATGAAGGTATACTCATTAAGTGTTTTATTTTTTTTAATTTTTTGGGGGGGAGGAACGGCCATGGTCATTGGTTACACATTGCTTTCATGATACAATGGCATAATTGACTCTTTTAGGGAGGGCGCAGCTCACAGTGGCCCATGCGGGGATTGAACCGGCAACCTTGCTGTAGGTTGTAAGCACCACACCCTAACCAACTGAGCTAACCGGTTACCCCCTCACTAAGTTTTTTCTTGACGAGCCTTGTGGAGGATTGACTAAGAATGGACAGTCATTTGGAAAAGGATAGTTAATAGCACTTACTTCTGTTTCATCTACTAAAACTCACTCCCAATATTCAATGAACATAAAAACAAGTTATTCACAATGACGTAACAGTAACAGTTCAGAGACACAGCTGAGAAGCCAGCAAATCATATTAGCAGTCTGTCTCAGAACATAGAATACTATATTTGAAATAAAATGAACTTCAGTGATGGAGGATAGAAGGAAGTAGGTTAAGATTTTAAAAAGTAAAAGAACCACTGCTTCAAACCACAATATACTCTGAAATGTATTAAAGTCAGAGAAGTGTGAACATGTGCCTTTTTTTAAAAACCTGGGGATGTAGTCAGAATGCTACAGAAACTATGTTAACATAGGTGAAACTAAGTGAGTGACAAAATTCGTATCTTCTTTTGACTGTTCTCTTCCCAACTTCTGTGTTTTCTGAACCACAGATAAAATGGGCTCTCCATTTATCTTTTGGGAATATTTCAAGACTTTAGTGAGGATTTGGCTTCAAGTAATGTCTTCCAGAAGTTATGTCTTCTAGAAGTTATGTCTTCCAGAGACAACTGTCTTCAGTTCTTCTGAGAGTTAAACTTGGTCAGTCTTTTCCTTGCTGAGTTTTGGCCCATAGTGACCTTGAATTAAATTCTGTAATGACCTTAAAAAAAAGTCCCTTTTACTGGAATAAGAATAAAGACTGCCTCTCAAGTTTTCCTACCTCCAATGTCCCAATGACATCATGGTGACAACTTCAATACAGTAATTTTTTAAAAGAACCATGTTTTGATCAGTGTACTTTTCTATAGATAATTTGAAATCAAATATTAAAACATTTATACTCATTTTTAAAAATATGATAAATTAAGTTAAAATAGAAATGCAGTATAAATCATTATTCATGAAGAGGATGAATTAAGTCGCCTATATATCTTCTCCAAGGCCTGTGTTCCAACACATTGGCAGTTGTAGAAGCAAGATGTGTGTAGGGCTGGGCAGACTCCACAAAGTAAGCCATGAAAATTCCCAAAGTGCAGAGGCTTTTCCAGAAAAGTCCATGCATTCCTTCATTTCTTCTAGGAAAGGTAAAAGGAGTGTAAGTTTCTCTATGAGCACCAAATACCCACTTGGTCTATGAAGACACTGAATCCTGGTAGAAACTTCAAACAGCAGTCTCTAGCGCTTCGTTCTAGCATCTGCTCTGTTTGGGGCCCATATAAAATCCACTGTGTCCTCAGGGAATAAAGCCTTAAAGAAGAAGAATGAGGCCCTAGAGTTCTTTCCACCTGAGATGTTCTTGACAGTAGCACCTGAAAACTCAGTTTCCGTTGAGAAAATTAGCTTATTTGTATCATTATAACGGTGAATGATTAGCCTAAAGCTTTGGAGATGCCTGACATTTTACAAGTTTTTCATTTAGATGACATGGTTTATTGTGTCTTTAAGTACAGAGAACCTTTCTGTTCTTAAATATTTAATCAGTGTAAAATGCATTAGGCGAGGTCAGCAGAACTCTTTGTGCTACTGTAATTAATGCTGGGAAGTGGCCCCGGCACTTGACACAGCTCACAGCTGTGCAATGTATGAGGCCTGTCCTGAAATACTGGACCCACATATAAATGTTAAAACAATAAAGACACTCTTGCCTCCAACTTATCTTGCTTTCTGATAACAGCTTCCTACTCCTTTGGAGTATCCCCAACCGTTCTTGGACAGAAAGTGGCGTAATATGTACCCGGACCCTCCCTGTGTAAAATCCTTGACCAAGGATAGAAATTTCCCATCCATATATTTGCTAAGAATTTGCAGGGTTGACTCATCAATTCATTTTAAAATCTCTTATCAATTTTTTTGAAGAAATTTAAAGTTCCTTCACTTTCCATAGATGTATTCTGGAAAAAAAGGCTAGAAGTCTCTTGAGTAATTAGAAACTATTGGGAAACATACGTTATGCTTGATAAGAGCAGTGAGTCATGGCACTTATTTGCTCTATTATTAAGTAACAGAAATGGCCTAATGATTCAACATTTTGATCCATTTGGAATCAGTGTCATTTAACTTCCCTACCCTGACATCACACTGTCCTTGAGAGTTGTATGAATAATAAGATAAAGGTTCACTTAAGGTAACTTCTGGATTGTTCAAGCACATTGGAGTGACCTGTTGTACTACTAATACATTAAAAACAAAAACAAAAACAAAAAACAAAATGAGGGTTCCATCAGAAATAGTGTAATCTTTGTTTACTAATTACTTTTCTCTGTTCATTTACTAAATACTTATTAATCATCTATTATGTGCCAGGCTCTGTGCACATACACAGTGACCAACGTAAAGACTGCCTGTGTCTTTTGACACTTTCAGACTGGCAGAAAACAAAATCAAGTTAGAAAGCATTTGCAATGCAGGATGAAAAGTGCCAAGACAGGGTAACTATACCCCTTTTGTGACGACACCTGGGAATAGCTCTTAATTGAAGCTGAAAGCAGTTGGGGAGGTTTCTCAAAAGAAGTGACATATAAGTTAAGACGTGAAGCATGCACAGAAGTACAGGTGAGAGAATATCAGGCAGAGGAGTATAATGTCCATTTCTTCAAAGAGGAGCATGAGCATTTTCTGGAACAGAAAGGTATCCAGAAATAAGTCTAAAGAGGTAGGCATTGCCAGTAGCAGTGGTAGCCACTGAATGGGTTTAGATAAAATCAGAGTGATATTTTAGAAACATCAGACTGGGGGTCAAAGTGGAAAGTGACCTGGAGAAGATGGGCCAAGGATATCTACTGAAGTAACCTGGGTGGGAGGTGATGGTTTCCCTGGGACAGAGGCAATGAGGATGGAAAAAGGAAGCAGCATAGGTGGGACTGTGAGAGCTTGCAGATGTGCAGAGGGAACGGGGAGAACCCAGTAAGATGCAAGAGCTGGAGCAAGGGAGTGGAAGGCGGTGCCACTCACTAAGGGGGTGAAGCTGTTGAGCAGATGGGGGCAAGATAATGAATTTGATTTTGAACACATTGCCTTTGATTGGCCTACGGGACATGAAAAGTACACTTGGTCAGGAGTAAGGTGAAAATGCAGTTCTGAAGTGAAAAGTGAGAACAAGGTTGGAAAGTGGTTTAAATACAAGTCAAGCAAACAAAATAGGAAATTTAGACCCTCTTTAACATATTTTTTCAGAATTCTTTTGAGGTAGTTAACTTTACAAATATCTGGAATCTGCAAAGAAAATGCAATCTCCCACTTTTGTCCTTCAGATATCTGTGACAGCACTATAATATCTAATGAGTTTCTTTATTTTTAATATAGATATTAATATAGATAAATATTAATATTAATATTTAAATAATATTTTTAATATTATTTTCTGTTTGGTAACCAAACAGAAAAGATAGCAAGAAGTAAAGGAAATTGGTATAGAAGGAACTAGGTAAAGAACAGTTACATGATGAAATATATATTTTTTAAATGAAATATTTCCAATTTCATAAAACATTTGCAATAAAAATTACATGCATGAAGTACAATGTTTTACTAGATTTTTGTTTCTTAGTTTTTCAAATGTTACTTTACTTCTTAGATTAATAATTTTCAGAATTAGTGCTTTGTGTCTTTGCTGATTTCTATGGAGGCAATTAAATACAAGCACAGTAGCCCTGGATTTCCCCAACTGTAGCCCCCACAACCATTAACTAATGGCAAAATAGACACAGACAAGAATCTTTGATAAGTAAGAATAACATACTGGTGGTTTGAATACAGTCATGATGGAAAAAATTGTGCTAGTTTTTTCAGTAAATTATCCATTTTTCTGAAAATTGAAAATTTGCATTGTGGAATAGAATAAAAAATATTTCTTACATTTCTTACCTTTTATTCATTTCAAATTTATTTCTAAACTCAAATGGCTTTTAAAGCAGTTTACACTGTCAGACCATAGTACATTTTACCTAGCAAAGAAACAAAAACAGCAAAATGCTCACAGGCGAAAGATATACGGATGCCTCTGGCATTCTCAAGAAACTAAAGGATTCCTCTAGTGTGCCTGTGTGTTTTGTCTTGTCAATTTTTTGTTAAGAGTTCAGTAGACTGACCAGGTCTCTAAGGCCAGTAAAAAAAGTGAACTCTGGCAGGGGTTTCCATTTATTACCATGGAGTCTGAAGAAAGGGAATTGCTCTGTGTATTACTTTGCTACAGCTGCCATAACAAAATACCACAGATTAGGTTGTTTAGACAACAGAAATTTATTTTCTTATAGTTCTGGAGGCTAAAAGTCCAAGATTAAGGTGTTGACAGGTTGGTTTTTCCTGAAATTTCTCTCCTTGGCTTGCAGGGGACATCTTCACATGGCCTTTCCTTTTTATGTACGCATGTTCTTCTTATCAATGCACCAGTCAGATTAGATTAGGGTCCACCCTAAAGATAACATTTTAATTTAATTACGTCTTTGAAGACCTTATCTCCAAATATAATAAGGTCACATTCTGAGATACAGAGGGTTAGGACTTCAACTTATGAATTTTGGGGGGTGGGTCACAATTCAGCCCATAACATCCTATTTACCTCAAGTTCATAGGCAGGAGAGTAGGAACTCTAAAGGTAATGGGGTCAAAGGAAATGGGCACTGTTTCCTCCTACTCCTATGACTTTATACAAAATTCTTCCATATGGAAAAGTAAAAATTTAAATTTACCTAAATACAGAATGTTAAATGTCAGCTTAAGGACGTAGTTTGACAACCCATGGACACCATAATTGAGTATCTGTTAATGCTCTGTTTTCAGCAAACTCGTGTAGCAAGCTTGGGAAACAGGCAAAACCTTCAGAGCTGGCTTGTTGTTTACTGTTAATTCTGAGGGATGCCGCTTCTAAATTTGTACAAGCTGTAGTTCTTTTTTTTCCTAAATCTAACAGAAGATATTAAAACCTAACATCAAAATTAATATTTTTCCCCTAAAACTTAAATTATGTTTTCCAGCCCCAGGTTTTTGTATTTCTTATGCTGTCAAAAATTAAGAAATATTATAGCTTTTTAAAGTTCACAAGAATTTAGCACTAATTATAGTAAAAAATGAAATAAATTTAAAGTCAAATCTGTAGTCACATAAGAATAAATTATGCTTTAAAATATTTAAATATTATACACACACACACACACACATATATGTATGTATGTATACATACATATTTCCAATCATGGAGTTAGCAAACTATGTTGCATGTGAGGCATTTTTATCGTCTGATCTTTCTCATATAACTTTCTTCCCAACAAAATCAACACTCCTATATTGTGTATTTTTTTTCCCAGATAGTTGTTATTAGAAAACAATCAGATAATGTCAATCATGGAATGATTTACTGAAGTATTAATCACTGATTATAACATACTGCTTCTTAAGAGTCTTAAAAAATGAAAACATAAGTACATAATAGTAATTTCTAATGGTTGAAATAAAAATATTATCACATGCTGGTGGAAACTATATCTTTGGTATCCTTCCTCTGTCAGTGACACTTGTCAAATCACAAGTTTCCTATATTACTGAAGATTTATCTTCATTGCAAAAGAATACTGAATTAGTAAAAACAGGCATTATCTAATAAGTAGAAACTTATTCCACCCATCTTGGAAGTAATTCTGTTAGCAGACTCCAAAGCAAAGAAGTAGCCTGCCAACAACAACCCAGGACTTTCAGCTTTTATAGAGGACACATCGAACTCAGGAAATGTCCCAAACTGCTGTGTAGATGTTGAAAAGTTGGGTAATATATAACAATCTCCCTACCCCATAAAAAAGAAAATCTTAAATACACAATCCAGACCGAAACCAATAAAGAAAATTCTCAGATGCCAGACAGACATGCAGAGTATTACAAAGTGAGATTATTGAATTCAAGTTGATGCCAAGAGCCTCAACAGAAATCAGCAACAAGTTATTGATTAATGGCTAGGCACTTGGATTACTTGGAGAAGGGAAACTAGACCATGGGACTCTGAAAATAGAGAGCTAGCACTGAGGTTCATGCATAAAACTAGAGGTCAGGAAGACTGTTCCATGAATGAAATGGAAAGAAGAAATCCCTGGAATAACTAGAAGGAAATTTGTTATCTACCCACAGCTGTGTGTTGAGTACAATCAACCACAAGAAATTGAAAACCTAAGCCTGCTCTGTTTAAGGGTGGAGGTCTGAAATCCTATGATACACAAGGTGAGACGTTAACATAAAATTTACCAAAGACCATGCAAATAGGACTGTCACAGGGATGAACCCCATGAAAGGAAAGTTTATAAAAATAAAAAAGTGACAACCTCTCTGAATAAAATAACCACTATGTGAGTGGCTTTGTATAGTACACTAGGAATGGAGATAATGAAACAATTTTAAAGAGACTTTCAATGATTTACAAAGTTCAAAAAGAAAAGATAAAAAAAAATAAGACAAAAACAGAGTGGTATGAAAAGGAAAAGAAAGATTTGAAAAATTACCCAATAGAAATTCTAGAAAAGAAAAATATAGTTATAATTCTTAAAAGCTCAAAAAAGCAAATTTAACAGTAGACTAATATAGTCAGAGAGAACGAATGAATTAGAAGAGAAATCCAAGAGAATCATGCAGAGTCCTACACAGAGGGATAAATAAATAAATATGAAAGAATTTAAGACATATGGAGGGCCGGCTGAGTGGCTCAGTTGGTTAAGAGTTGGCTTGGGACGCCAGAGGGCCCCAGTTCGGATCCCACATATGAGGGCCAATGACACTGCCCTCTTCAGCTAAGATGCTGAACAATAGCTCAACCTGGAGCTGGGCTGCCATGAGTCCCGGCAGTGGCGTAGGCTGCAGCCCCTGCTGCAGTGGGTTGCCGTGGGCTACCGTGTGTAACCAGCAGCCAGCGTGAGTGGCCAGCAGCCGCAGTGAGAGGCCGTTCAGAAGCTGGCGACTGATCTGCCTTGCCTGAGAAGAGCGCAATGATGGTGCCAACTTGGGCCAATGAAGCAAAGTTCTCCACAACTAGACTGAAGAACAAAAGGACAGTAACTTGTCTGTTCCCCTTCCCTAATTCCCCAGCGCTGTTCCCATCCCCCAACTCCCCAATAAAAATCTTAAAAAAAAAAAAAAAAGACATATGGAAAAAAGAATGAAAAGGGCCAAAAGTTTCTAGAGTAGAATAGTCAAAGTGATAACGAACATGAATATTCTAGCATATAAGTAATATATGTCTGCAAGCTGAAGTATTTCATCAAGTTTTCAGCAGAAAAAAATGAAAGTCCACATATAAATACATCATAGTAATGTCAAAAGGTGATACTGTGACCTTTTGACAAATCAATGTCAAAAACAAGAAAATCCTGGGCTGGCCGAGTGGCTCAGTTGATTAAGAGTTAGCTTAAGAGTGCAAGCTCTGAGAAACAGGGCCACCGGTTCAATTCCCACATAGGCCAGTGACGCTGCGCCCGAGCTGAACTGCCGCTGAGCTGCTGCTGAGCTGCCAACAAGTGGCAGGATGGCTCAGCTGGTGAGAGCACATGCTCCTAACAAGACTGCCTGTTCGATGGTGGGCTATGCCCGCCCTCAACTAAGACTGAACTTGGCCCTTGAGCTGAGCTGCCGCCCAGATGGCTCAATGGATAGAGTGTGCACTCTTAACAAGACTGCTGGCTCAACTCCTGCATGGAATGGTGGCTATGCCCACCTGCAAATAAGATTGTAATATAGCACCTTGAGCTTAGAGGCCACAGGCTGCTGATGGGCAGCCAGATGGCGACTGGAACCCTCCACAACTAAGATTGTAAAACAACAACTGGGCTGGTCCCCCTCCCCAATTCCCCAACACTGTTCCCCTCCCCCAATTCCCCAAATTAAAAAAAAAAAAAGAAAGAAAATCTTAAAAGCCACCAGAGAAAAGATATATTGCTGGTAAAGAAACAAATTTGATAGCAGACTTCTCATCAATAATGATAATTGGCAAAAAACAATGGGATAAAATCTTTATGGGGCTGAGAAAAAATAATTGTCATCCCCAGATGACATACACAATTAAGTTATTACTCAAGTTAAAGTGAAATAAAACAATTAGATAAACAGAGAAAGATCATACTATTTTCCCACTGAAAGGACTTCTAACATTCTTTGTCAAGAAGGCAATTGAATCAAGAAAGCAGTAACTGGATGCAAAAATAAATGGTAACCAAAGAAATGGGTAACAGATTTTGGCAAATAGAATTTAGCATGGACTATTTAAAAATGTTTTAAAATAGATTAATTAAGATAGCTTTAAAAGCATGATAACACTCCACTATACAGCCCCTAGAATGGCTAAAATGAGAGGTTAATACTATCAAGTGTTGACAAGGATAAGGAAGGAGCAACTACTGGGTTTTTGGAAAAGTCATGATGTATTTTTTCTGTTTTTCGTTGCAAAAATGCGTCATGACTTTTCCGACAACCCAATAGAATGCTTAAACAATAAATTCATTTAAATGATGGTTTTAAAATGCTAAAGAATAAAACAGCATATTCAAATAAGTAGAAGGAATGAAATAAAAAAAATAGAAAAATATATGAACTCCTACAAGTCAATTTAAAAATAAGAAAAAGAAAAATTACAGAATCAACAAATGTATGAAAAATAATCAAAGGTATGAAAAAGCACAACTTACAAGTAAAACTGAATGGCCAATAAATATATCAAAATATTTTTAATCTCACTAGTAATCAGGAAAACAGAAATTGATATAGGATATAATTTCATACTCATCTGTCTGGATAAAACAGAAAAAGTATCAAATATTGGAGAGGATGTGAGAAACAGGAAGTCTTACAAAGTGCTGAAAAGAGTTTACATTGGTACATTCACTGTGAGCCACCAGGCAAGACCTAATACAGATGAAAATGCACATGTCCTATAGCCCTACAATTTCACTTCTGGATAGATTCCTGGAAGAAACTCTTGAACCAGGAAAATCACTGAAGACTTATATGCGGGGGGGGGGGGGGGGGGGTAGCCCAAAAAGTGTATACACATGACTCACATTCATCTTTTGTTATCGGTATATACTGAGTCTTACAATTTTAATACAGCTTTTTCCTTTTTT
>NW_017731371.1:5488404-5502865 GCF_001890085.2 Hipposideros armiger
TCTTAACCATCGCGCCACTTGGCCGGCCCAGCTTTTTCCTTTTTTAAAACATGTATACATTTTTTTGGCACCCTCTGTATATATGAGTTCAGGCAATTAAGTTGAGAACTTGTTGCAATGATGTTGCTAACCTTCTTTGATATCAGAGGGATTATTCATTATGAATTTGTACCAGCAGGACAAACAGCTAACCAAGTTTACTATTTGGAAGTGCTGAAAAGGCTGCATGAAACAGTTAGACGACCTGAACTTTTCGCCAACAATTCATGGCTCTTGCATCACGACAATGCACCAGCTTACATGGCACTGTCTTTGAGGGAATTTTTAGCCAGTAAATAAATAACTGCATTGGAACACCCTCCCTACTCACCTGGTCTGGCCTCCAGTGACTTTTTCTTTACCTGAAGATAAAGAAAATATTGAAAGGAAGACATTTTGATGACATTCAGGACATAAAGGGTAATACGATGACAGCTCTGATTGTTATTCCAGAAAAAGAGTTCAAAATTGCTTTGAAGGGTGGACTAAGTACTGATGTCGGTGCATAGCTTCCCAAAGAGAGAGTACTTCGAAGGCAAGCATAGTGCTATTCAGCAATGAGGCATCTAGCACTTTTAATAGGATGAGTTTGGGAACTTTAATTGTCAGACCTCATGTATTATAGACAGTATAACAGCATTAATGTGAAATTAAAAAAAAATAAAGGCATAAAGCATGTATATAATAAAAGCATGTGTAAAAGAATCAATAGAACAAAATAGAATTTAAAAATATTTAAACCTGGAAGAATCACTAAAGAATTCACAGTGTAGTTGCCTCTGAGCCTGGGTACCTTGTATTATCTTGGAGAGCACTCGTGTCATCTTCAGTGTGCCAGCAGGTCCTGTTCAAGATCCAAGTGACTGTAGGCCCTCTTGGGACTTAAACCTCCTAATTGTTGATATGGAAGCCAAAATATCTAGCCTTTTGAAGCAATTATTCTCAATTTAGCCAAAGAAAGTGGTTATTCTGCAGGCTGATAGGATCTGAGGGAAAAAATTAATTATGGCCACTTTAAAAAGACATGGTCCTTTTCTTAAGAGATAATCTTATGCTTTGGTTGCCCCCTATCTAGTTCTTACTCAGGAAATATGGCTTAGAGCAAACTCCAAGTGTTCACATTCTCATACGCCCGTTCTTTCTTTTTCGTGCCACAGCTCTGCCTCATGCTTTTGCACTGATGGGCTGATAGCAGATAATCAGCTAATCAATTCTCCCATAGCACGTAATTTATACCTCTATTCTAGTACTTTTGTTACTTTAATTATTTTATTAAATTGTATCTTGTCTGAATTATTTTAAGTGGTCAATTACTTTCAAGATTATTTAAGCTTCTAAATTCACAGCCCTAGTATACAATATTGGGCACATTAGGTGGTCTGTAAATGTATAATGATTTGAACTTTGGTTATTTCTTCTGGCCTTTGTTTATACTGTATTATAAATATAAAATAGTAAACTTCTTGAGGGCAGGGACATTATCTTCTGTGTACTCTACTTACACATTGTACTACTCCTTACTTACATACAGCAATTGCTTCATATTGCTTGAATAATTGTTTAAATAGAAGAGTATTCTTTAAATTTTTTTTTTTTTTTACCAAAGCAAAGCTCTATATCTATGGACCTTCAGAGAATTCCAATGCTTGCAATTAGTGCTTTTTTTGCACATAACCTTTTGTTTGTTTTATTAGAATTAATAAACCTATTAATAAAAAAGCCAATTTCCTAGTTATGCAAGATCAAATCCTTGCAGTTAGCCATAAGAGTGTTAGCATAAGCTGTATAAAAACAATTAAATTGCATTCTTTGTCTCTCAGGAAATTTCTTAATTTCTAACCAAGACAGAGACCTTGAATATTTCCATCACACACAAAAAAACATATCCATATTTTATTATGCATCCAAAATTAAGAGAAAATTAATTAGAAACAAACCAAAAAAAAAGGAAATCAATAATAAAAAGTGAAACTGTAATATCACTTACTTGTTATAGTCCTTAAGCTTTATAAATCATACCAATTTGTTTTATAATATAACGTGCTGTAATCATGGTTTCTTTGCAGGGAAGGATTTCAAATTGAAAAACAATCCAAAATCACCACCAGGAGAATTTTTTTTGAAGGAAGCATCTGTTTTGTGCAAACAACTAGCTCCCCTGAGTAGAACCAAACAAACCCATCCCTGAGGGGTCACCTGCTAATTGCTTAAGTCTCCAAAGCAGGTGAAACAGCTACAGCTGTGAGAGTCTTGAACCTATAACAACAACATGATCATCTCATGAATGAAGAAAATGTGACTACGCAATAATAAAGTGGGGGTAAATGTGTAGTTTGGTGCTCTACTAGCCTAAAAAGGCTGGTGTATATTCTTATTTCACAAAGTGGAAGAAAGCAGATTTTAAATAATTGGTGAAATTGATATAAAAAATTGAAAACTACATAGTTCCACAATATTTTCTTTCTCTTCAGCCAAAGTCTACCAACTATCTCAGAAAGCATCTGACACTTGAGAAAAAGAGATAAAAATAATGATCATGTCTTTAAATCTTTAAGCTAACATGATTTTTAAAAAAAGTTAAACTTAGTTCTGTTTGGTCCTATAGCATAATATGTGTTAGGTACGCATACACCTCATGTTATTCCACAAGAAATTCAGAGGGATTGTCAAATAAGTGGCACATTCACTGAAATTGAAATAGTAAAGAGATAATTGGTCTCACCTACACATCAGAAAATATTTCATATTGTTCAAGCAGTTCATTCAGAATCTGAAATTTGCCAAATTTACTCTGACATTTTCTCTTTTGGAGTCTTTTCTCATCAAGCTCCTTTTGCCAGAATTCTAGGGCTAAATTCCTAATCAACTTTCAGAGTCAAGTCCCTACACTGAACAGTTTTTTCTTCCCATGAATCCTGGATCTCTCTTACTGGCCTACTCAGATGACACCTTAGGTTAGGTGATTCTGAAGAAATCTCTCTCCTCTTGTTAGAATGTAAATGCTTTGTGCACAGGGATTATGCTTTAGCTATGTGTAAGAGCCACCCTGAAAATTGGCACCCATTAATCTCAAAACATTCATTATTTGATACTGAATAATAAAAATTAGGCCAGAATCCATATTGAAGTTTCTGAAATGTGAATTCTAGAAAGCATTAGTTATACATACATACAAAGTGTATGAGGTCTGACAATTAAGTTTGCGAACTCATCCTAGAAAAAGTGCTACATACCTCATTGCTGAATATCACTATGGTCACTTTTGAAGTACTCCCCTTGGGAAGCTATGAACTGATGCCAGTGCCTAGTGCACCCTTCAAAGCAATTGTGGAACTTTTTCTGGAATGGCCATCAGAGCTGTCGTGGTATTACCATTGATGTCCTGAATGTCATCAAAATGTCTTCCTTTCAATATTTCCTTTATCTTTAGGTAAAGAAAGAAGTCATTGGGGGCCAGATCAGGTGAGTAGGGAGGGTGTTTCAATACAATTATTTGTTGACTGGCTAAAAACTCCTTCACAGACAGTGCCGTATGAGTTGGTGCATTGTCGTAATGTAAGAGCCATGAATTGTTAGCGAAAGTTCAGGTCATCTAATTTTTTCATGCGGCCTTTTCAGTACTTCCAAATAGTAAACTTGGTTAACTGTTTGTCCAGTTGGTACAAATTCATAATAAATAATCTCTCTGATATCAAATTAGCAATATCATTGCAACAAGAACTTAATTGTCTGACCTTATATGTTACCTATCTGACTCTCACTCCCACATACATATATGCAACCCTATTCACTCTTCTGTTTCATCTTTTTGATTTCTAATATTCTCTCACTCTTAGCCTCAGTTGATAGCCTCTGGGAAAGCACTATTTGCACTTGGTTGTCCCTCGAGCACCTAGCACAGTGTCACACACAATTGTTGACATGTAGCAAGTATTGATGAGAACAAAACAGAGAAAATGGGGTGCTTTAGTTTCCCTTAGAGAAAGTTATAGTTACTTAGGGAGTTCTACACTGTTCATCTGAAAACGAAAAGATGTTACTGAAGACTTTTAATTGGGGATACTGAGAAAATATCCCGTAGTCTTCAGGAGGCATTAATGCTCAAGACTCATTTCAATCCCAATAGTAAACAGGCATGTACCCAGGAAATAAAAGCCAATATTGACAGTGGTTATTTTCTGAAGGTGGGAATATGTACAAAACGTCTTTCTGGGGATTAGTGGACGGGCTGTCAGGAACGCGGAGTCACCCCACGGGCTCTCTTCAAGCTCCCTTTCTTCAGTTCTCTGTGACCTGTTTTAAGACTGAGCTCTGCTATGATGGTCACTTGCTGACTTTTGCTCCCCTGTCATTACTGAGGAGAGATAAAAAGGAGATGAGGCTACGAAAATGAAAAGCCCTAAAAATGTGTAGATCACATTTCCTGGTCTACAGTGTTCACACCCACTGTTTCTATGTGTCCTGCACTCTATAACCCAACATTGGAAAGCAGTGTCCAGTTTGTAGCCTCCACTTCAATGATGTGACCAGAACGTGCATGAAGCAAGCCCTGTTGCTATGGTAACTCAACCCCAAACATACCAACTACCTGGGACTCCTCTAGTGCTCTAGTGAGCATAAAATCCCCCCCTCCCCCCCCAAAGAGGCTGAATGATGCTAAGTAGCAGCTCCATCGGAAAGCTGCTGGTGTTCTCTTTAGGGAAATGTTCCCTACCTGAACTCTGGATTTTTCAGACAATTCATACTCACAGCTCTTCTTCTATATGGGAGGCACAAACTGTTTTCATTCTACTGATCAGCTGAGGAGAACATAACTCAAAAAGAAGTACAAACACTTCTTGGAACCCTAAGGTCATAACAAAGCAGTCCACTGCATGTACTTATAGTGAAAACTTGGCAATAAGCTAAGTGTTTGATTATTGTATGGCCCTACAATGGTAAGTTAGATGGCCATTCCATTCAAAGTCTTGTACTCATAGAACATGTAATAACAAGGAAAAGTCCTCTCTGTATAATGCTAAATGAAAAGAGAGAGATGAAAAACTGCATCACTGGCATGTTACCAATACATGAACGTGCATAAAGGGGAAAAAAAGCCAGGAAGAAATATACCAAAATGTTGGCAAGAGTGATGTCTTAGTAGAATTCGAGTTGATTTACATTTCTTCCTTAATTTTCTGCTTTTAAAATTTTTACAATGAATACGTATTAACTTTGAAATCACAAGATGGAGATAATCCTTGGTTTTTAAAATGATACATTTAAACATGATTATGAAAAGGAAATTACGGAGAAAAGAAAAGTAACAAGGATCACTGCCCCAAGTTGCAGGATGGTGGTCAAGAGTCTAGGCTCTAGAATAAGACTGTATGGTCTCAGGGCCTTAGATGAACTTCTCTGAGCTTGTACTCCTTCATCAATTGAATAAGGATATTATATTGCACCAAATCTGAGATTCCAAGGATTGCAAGATGCATACACCATCATTTCATATGCCAATAATATTTTATTAAATGCTGCCAACATTCCATTTTAAGCTGCATTCCCATTTCAGAAATGTGAAACAAAAGTGTCAGAGAATCAGTGAAGTGCAATAATATGTGTGCCTACGTCATAAGCTTTTGTGAGGATTGAATAATAGACATAAAGTTCTTGGGAAAGTCCATGACACTTAATCAATGCTTAACAACTGTGAGTCATTATGGTAGACTCACCTAAGACGGCTAAGACAAACTCCGAGGGTGAAGGTGGAGATGTCAGTTGGAGAGGCCTGAGAATGGCAGGTAGACTGACATGGGAAAAGGGTAAAGGTGGCTGAGCATTAGAGAACAGTGACTCTTGTCATGAAGACCTGAAGTCAGAGTGCCCTACCCTTGCTTGAGCCATTGTTTCAGAAAGCATCGAGTCCTACACCTTGAAACTGTCCAACAATTAGGTAAGAAATTAAATGGTGAGGGTTGAAGAGAGAAGAGGAAGAAAGTTTGAGGTTGAATGGCTTAAGTATTTCAGTCATCAAATTATCTCATTCATCCCCAGTATCTACTGAGTCACCACAGGACACTGAGCATCCTGCAGTCACAAGGATGTAGCAGAGATGAAACTACAAGGAAAAAGCACATTTCCAGCCTCTTTTCTTAAGGACTTTCCAAACAGGTGGACAACGTAAAGACATCTATGTAGGAATAATTGCAATTTACATGCCTATAACAGTATTGCAGTAGAACCAAATAAAGATAAATGCAAAACTGGAGACACGTGAAAAATATATTTCATTAAATTATTTCACATTTCCTGAGCTGCAACAAGGCTCTACGAAATTAATGCTCTTCTTCAAGCAGTTTTTTAAAAAGGCCTATTGTGACTGAACATAAAGTATTCATAATTATTTTGCTTAAGAGCAATAATAATGAAAGAGAAAGTGTTATTAAAAGTATCAAATAGTAGTATGTTTCACCACATTGGTCACTTAAAGGATAGATCTATTATGTTTTTGTTTATTCGTGTATAAAGTCCTTACCAAATATTTACCATGTGGGTGCTGAAGTTGGATGAGTACAAAAGTGCTGGCAAAAGCTACAGCTAGGAAATGAGGTAAATGTTGACCAAGTGGGAGAAATCTGGCGGAATGAGACAGCCCAAAGCCTGACCACTGAACCTTTTCAGGTTCGATATAGAGCGAATCTTGTACAGAAACAAGACTTGGCCTGGAAATGGCCCAGAAAACTGAAATGCTCTATGGTGCCAGGAATCACAACGAGGTCGAATAAAAGGAACAGGAACTGCTGACAAAGACAGTCCTTGGGTTTGCATGTGCTCTTCGCCAACAAATCCACTGCAGAGTGCAGAGAACAGCCATTGCAGGGTCCGTAATAAATCCACACCGATAGAAGATTTGGAGGCTCAAGAGAATAAAACACACGGCTTTGGGGTATATTACCATTCAGGAAGAGCTAAGCCCTTCAGATTTATCCTCCAAGTTCTCAAAGACCAAGGCATCTTCTTTCCAGGAGAAGCTTCCTCAGCATCCATCAGATGGAGCCAAGGGAATGGCTGGTATTCAGCACTTCGCAAGAGTGTTGATTTTAATAGAGCAACTCTTTTGTAAACTAGCATTTATGCTTGCCATTTTTTGGTTTTGTTTTTGTTTTCAGAACAGAATCTTTCAGGTTTTCATAAAAATGGTAGATTTTTTCGCATCCTTGCGTGAAAGGGGCTTGCTTCATCCATCTTCCGGTCTTGCATTATTCCCATCATCTCCCTGGAGGAGGAAAGGCCTGTTGAGGTCACGGAGAAGGGAGGCCTCTGTGGGTCATGCTGAGCCACTTTAACACATACTCACCCTCCTTCCTTGATTGCACTGTCCAACCCGTGGGTGGGGGCCTCCCACTTTCAATCAGCAATTAAAGCTTTGTAGCAGGTCACTGCCTCCAGTGGGTGATCAATAAGCATGTCTTTGTATGGGCAGTTTTAGCCTTTGGACCAGAGGGCACAGACTCTTATTTCTAGATGGGCCAGGCAGGTCATATAAATAAGCTCAGTAAAGTCAGGGTGAAAGAAACCAATAGAGCAAGTGATGAATGTTGACTGACACTTGTCCTCAATGTGGGAGATGAAGAGCGTGAAGGGGGCTGTGGTGACTGCTCCATTTTAAAGCAGCCACCATGCAGCTCCCACTGATGGCTGTCTGAGAAATATGAACTTGGCTGGCAACTCCTCTGAGTTTTCAATTGATACTGGCTTCATGGGAATGCAACCCATGCAGTCACACCGGGCCTGCACTTAGAAGGACCCATGCTTGCTTGAGTGCTCTGCGATTACCATCATGAAATTCTTAATCATTTTTGGACAAGGGTGCCTGTATTTTCATTTTGCACCGGACTCCCAAAATGATGTACCCAGTCCTGTATTCAAGAGAAGCTGCACACCCATCATTTTCTGTAATATATTCCAATTTTTAAATAGTGGCAATTAATTCAAATTTTAAAATGTATCAAATGCTACACATTTGCAAAAGCTAACTGGTCTAGGCACGGGCAACAGATTTTTTACCCTATAGATTGTCTCAGTAATTATGCTAGAATTCTGGAACTTGGAGCTGTGACATCTTCAATACAACCCGGTTAATCCCCTATCCTCCAGATGAGAGACGAGTCAGAAGAGCTGAAAATAGAAATAGGTGGTCATAGACAACACCCGCCATACTGGGCCTGTTGGGAGCAGCTTTTCCTGGACATGCTTCCCGTACACAGGACTCTGAGTTTTACGACATCTGTGACAGTGCGTTCTCTCTGCTTTATCACTTCAATTCCTTGGATGGTGGTTCTGCCAAGACAGATTCTTTCATCTTTTGATGACTTATATATTTTTTTCCCAGTGACTTTAGAATGATGTACACAGTAATTATCCTTGACTTAGCCAGGGTCTGTACGTGTCTGGGACCCAGCCTACCATGGGAAGGACACTGCCAGATCCCGCCCCATGGCTGCAGCAGGCTTTATGTGAGCAATTTCTTTCTTTCCTTTTCTCTTTATGCCACTGGTTTTGGTAACATGCTATGTGATGTAAGGAAGGGGGAAAATAGCACATACAAACATGTGATCATATTCTGGCATGACTGTGTTCATCCCCTTTATCACTAGTACATTAGGAAAGTGTGCATTCCTGGGTTACAGACATGATATGGACTGGCTATTTTTGTGAATTTTAATTTTTTGTTGCACCCAGCCCTATTTTTTTAAGAATGTGAAATAAACCACATAATCTCTTTTTAAGAGTTCGCCGGTTTATAGCTCTTAGCCTTTATATCCCCATTGCTGTCTCTTTCCCTCTGCCCTGTTCTAGGGTATCTTATTCCTAAGAAAACTCTGGTGGGCTATGAGTAATTGAATCTGTGCTTTGACAGATCCTGGGGCATGCAGTGATTATATTGCTAGTAGGGAAATTTTAGCCCTGAAGCCACCAGTATAATCATTTTATCCTGGTGTACCTCAAAGTCTCATTGCCAAAGTAGATTAAACTTTTTAGTGGACTAGTAGAATTTAGAGACAACTTAATGAAAAGATAGTGCAATGGATCAGACAAGCATTTTCAGGGACAGATTTGACAGGCTACAAAGTAAAACATCCCCAAAACAAACAACCTATGCCTTACATACAACAGAGCCCCAGCCCCAGTCAGATGAAGGGTGGGATTGGATTTGAACAGTTTCCATTTGGAATGCTCCCCCTGCCCTGTGAGGGTATGTGTGCCTCCCAGGTCCAGGGCTTTCACACCCAGGGCTAGCCTGGATCTCTCTCTCACCAAGACTAAGATTGGGGAGGAAAGGCTGCGTGGCACACAGTGAGATGTTTTGGGGACGCAGCAGGATGTGGATGGTGTGGCCGCTCTTTGTGTATTCACAGTGGCAGCCTGCCGGGCAGCTCAGCCAACAGTGCCCTGTGTTTGCTCCTTTGTTGTTTTGTGCCATGTGGTGCCAGCCCAATATCCTGGCAGCTGATACCGGCAGCAGGTGCCCCTAAAATACCAAGTAACCCTGGAAAGATAGGAGGAAATAATGCTTGTGGCCACACAGGGCTTGGTGCCACCATTACACAGGGCATGGGCTCTTGGTACTTGTTTATTATTTTAAAGCCAAAGGGTGCCACCCTTCCCTTTGTGATTCTTTGAAGACAGCAAGCTTCCACTGCTTTTCTCCGTGCTTAAAAAGGGTCATGTGTGGAAGATAAATAACCCCAAGATAACAAGAGGGAGCTGGACTGACTTGAAAAGGCTGCACTTGGAATAAAACAAGGCAACAACGCCGTCCAAGCAAAGCAGAAAAGATGAAGTTTTTCTTTTATGAAATAGCCACCATTCGGAGACCAGAGACACTGTGTGACATGTGCAGTCCTTGGTTTGTCCAGCATGGCATCCCTCAAGGATGTATGCTGTTCACCGGCAGACCATAAGAAAGGTTGCATTCGGAATCTGGCCACCATGAGCAAACCTGTGTCATTGTGTACATGACCAGAAAAGCCTTCCCTTACCCATGTGTTTTAGCTTTGTTTTATTAGTGAAAAATATTGTAGTCCAAAATAAGAGAGCTGTTCAGGCATATCTGTGACAGACAGGTGGTGACTTCCACTGGGGAGGTCATGGCTCAAGGTTGAAAGGCAATTCAAGCATCCACAGTTTAATTCCATCTCTATGTTTACTTCAAAATGGTGGGTCCATGGAACGGAGTCATTTTTTCAGTCAAATTCTGGCCTGTCAAAGGATAGTATTTATTTCTTCCTCTAAATGCCATTAAAGGATCAGTTCTGAGAGAAGAAATGCTTTAGATCAAAAGAATGTAATGGAGTATTTGGGATGACTTACCTAAGTACATTGCCTCCAAGGAAGAGTGATATTCTTATGTACTTCCTACAGAAACACCTTATTAACTGAGAATCTTACAAGTCATTTAAAACCTGAGAGTGACCTGGGATGTTTCATTTCATGCAATTGGTTAAACATAGTTTCATGTACTCTGCAGCTCTGGATGAGTTGCAGAGACAGGAGCCATTCTGGAGAGGGCTAAGGAATGAGTGGGAGATGACAAGTGGAAATAGTAAGAGGGGGCAACTCTCTTAAGAAGTTTGGTTTTGAAATAAAATAGAGGGTCATAGCTAGAGGGAGGTGTGGGTGGGATGAATAAGGTGGTTCATGTGTTAATTGGTTCTTAAGAAAGTCAAGCCTTATGCATATTTATAGCTGCCAAGAATGAACCGAGAGAGGGGCAGTTTGAAGATATGGGAGAAGGGATGATGGGGTCCCTGTGAAAGTCAGAGAGGGCATATAGGGCAATGGGGAAGGATGGGCCACAGGCAGATGAGGGCACCTCTTCCATTGTGACCACAAGGTAAGGAGGAAAGGATGGATGCCAAGGTGGGTAACTCTGTGGACTTTGGGGCCTGAATTTGAGGGAGATCCTGCCTGAGTTGTTCACCTGAGTTTTGTTTGTTTCCCCGCCCCTCCCTCTGTGTAGTAGGTGAGCAAGGTCATCTGTGGTGAGAGGAGATTAATTAGTTTAGGAGATTTGTAATAGTAGCGAGGGCCTGACTTGGTCACTGTTGAAAATGAGAGCAAGCTGCAAGAGAGGCTCAGGGGAATTACTGGGCCATGGTGAGAGCTCAGTTAAGATCAGAAACCAAGACTACATAGTGTCATGAAAGTGCAAGATTGTGAGGACTCAGCAGCACCAATGTTGGTCCCAGAGGGACAAGATCAAGGGAAGCAAGGGGGTGGGGGTGGGGGTGGGCACAGCGGGGTGACTGAGGAAAATTGAAGACGATGTTGAGAAGAGAGGTGAAGTGACAGGACAAGGAAGCCACTTCACTTAGCTCAGGGAGGTGGCATTTGAGATCATGTGCACAACCTCCTAGTTAACAAAGGAGGAAACTGAGGCTTAGGGAGGTTATGTTTTACCACTGAGTTTTCTAAAGACGATACAATCAAACAAAGTGTTCTAATGTATTTCCCAGTTTTCTACATTACTTTGTAATAAACGAGAATGTCACCGCTGAGCAAAACTGTGGCTTCAAATGGATAAACAGAAACAGCATGTAATAAAAGAAAATAAAACTATAAATCTTCATAACATTTTAAAATACAAAAATTATGCTAAGTCAAGAGGAACCTATATAGTAATAAGCCTATTAACTGTATAATAGGCTTCCACAGACCTCGATGTACCTAGGAAGTAAAATATACTTTCTGTATACCTGAAATTAACATGCTAGCTGCTTTCACTAGGGTATAACCTCTGTAAAGGTCAAGACTTTCTCTTTCCTGCAACAGTATCCCCGGAACCTAGAACAGGACCTGGATGAGTAGGAATTCAGTAATAGTTGCTGAATGAATACATTAAACAAGGCTGACTCTTCCCTTTGACCTCCTATAGGTACCTTCAAGTCAAAACGGGACTTCTTTTGTACCCTTTCTTACCCCATTCACTCCTACCCCCACAAAAGAACCTGATTTTTCTTTTTGTTACCTATTTCTGTTAAAGGTGTTTCCATCCACCTAATCAACAAAGCAAACAAACAAAACAAAACAAAACAAAACAACAGGGAGACATCAATGATTCCTCCTTCATCCCCCATTTCTAGGACCAGTTGGTTCCTAGACCCTGTCAATTCTACCAGAGAAAAAGTTTGATCAATACTTCCACCTCAGAGCATTCCCACAGTCCTTTCTCAACTTGATTATTACATTGGTCCTATATTTAGGTTCCCTGACCAAAATTTTTGCTCCATTGGTTCACTGTTATTTCCAAATGCCCATTCACTAGATAAAAATATGACCCATTCTTTTTCTACAGAATAAATTTACTTAGTGTGGCCTTGAAGAATTCACATAATCAAATCTCTTGCTCTGCTTTGGGTTTTGTCTCTTTCTACTTTGTACTTTTGCCATTCGATATTAATCCATATTTTCATAATGCTATGATTTTTCTCATGCTGGCTTCCTCTGTTTAGGATACTTTTGCCTCTGAGCCCATCTGATAAAAATCATAATTATTCTTCACATTTTTCCTCCAGTATTAACACATCTTTCAATGAGCTGCTTCACTTGAAATTTATGTAGTGACTACTCAGTTACATTTTTGCTACTGAAGGTATTTCTCACAAAAACAAAACAAAACAAAAGATTATTTTTAAAAGATATAGAACAACATTAGTGATATGAGAGTAAGAGAAAAATGGCAATTTTAAACTATTTAAACCTAGTAAAATAATGGACATAAAATATAAACAGATAAGATATTTGACTTTCCTCATAATTAGATTAAAATAAGTCAAAGTAACTATAGATAAGATGTCATTTTGCATCTTTCTGGTTGACATAATATAAAAGTTTGACTTAAAAAACAGAATAGGAGGTAGACACTCTTAAATATATTGTGAGATTGTAAATTGGTATAACCTTTGTGAAAAGAAATTTAACATTCTTCAAATTCCTAAATTCAGGTACTGATTGGTGGTTAAGAGATTGTTTCTTTTGAGGGCCTGCTTGTTCCTAATTCCTCAGTTGTCCCCATTTTTTTTATCTCAATAGAATTTGAGATTCAGACAAGAGTGGGATCCAAGAGGGAACGGGTAGGTGCTTCAATAAATAAATCTTGTTCACTTTGGTTGTGTGCCAGGAATTCTTTTTTTCTTGGACAATGTGGTTTGTGTTTCTGGGGAAAAAAAAAAAAAGCCCATTAAGGGTTCAAGTGAACAAGCTATCCACAGCCAGATTTGGAATGTCCGGTCAGGAAATGTGAAACAGGAATTGTCTTCAGGCGACCACGCATTAATACATATGTGCTGACCATATTTGAGAAGACTTGAAGGAAGTGGTTGGGAGACTACAAACATTCCTTTTGCAACATGCATATCAGTGGTAGCAGCAAAAGGTAGCCTGGAGAGTAAAGATCCCTCAGGTCCCAAACCACCCCTGATAAAATCAGTCACAAGCTAACGTAAAACCGTGTGATTTCTAAGCAAACACAGGCCTAGACCAGGGCCCTGGCCACACTGTTCCATCTGGATTACTGGCCCCAAAGTCTCTCATCTAGAAATTCTAGAGCTGCTACTGAGGCTCATGAAGACCTGAGTTTGACATCTCTAACAGCATCACTGGAGAATCAAATCATATGAAGTAACAACAAGCGGCTGAGGGAAGGCTGACCCTTTTTACTGTGCTTTATGCTTAGCCTAACTTGAATAGAACACAAGGATTTTTAACTTAGGAAGTAAAAAATATACATCCATTGTAACTGGTCTTCCTTTAAGACCTCCACTGCGAAAGAACAAATTCCTTTTGTTCTTGTCTATTTTAGGTTGATTTTGTTTTTCTACATATTTTATGGTCAAACCGTTGAGTGACTGGTGTTTACTTGTCTTTGCTGCTGCTAAGCATGGACCTGGTTCATTCTCTTGGTTATGGTTTAGGAAGCATTTCTGTGTCTTCCTAGAATTATCCTGTAATAAAACATCAACAGAGTCACACACTCTCAGTCCTTTCATTCTGAGGGGCCATAAGACAATTTCACAATAGATGGATTATAGAGGAGTTCAGCCATGGTCCAACCTGAGACTGAACTCTGGACTTCCTAGTTCCCTGAGTCTGATTCCACTTCTATACTTTCCTTTTCTGGGCCCACATTTACCTCCCTGTCCAATACCTGACATTACTTCCCCTAGACTTCATCCTTTCTTTCTGGAAAGCCTTGCTTGCTTTTCTTCTTGAGCCAGTATAGCTCAGCAATTAAAAGCCCAGACTTGGGCCAGCCGAGTGGTGCGTTGGTTAAGAGCTGGCTTGGGACACCAGCTCTGAGCAACAGGGCCCTGGTTTGGATCCCACATGAGGGCCAATGACACTGCCCTCTGCAGCTAAGATAGTGAACAACAGCTCG
>NW_017731371.1:5503035-5510963 GCF_001890085.2 Hipposideros armiger
ACAAAAGGACAGCAACTTGTCTGTTCCCCTTCCCCAATTCCCCAACGCTGTTCCCATCCCCCAATTCCCCAATAAAAATCTTAAAAAAAAAAAAAAAAGCCCAGACTTGGAGCCAGCATTCTGGAGTTGAAAACCCATCTCTGCCATTTATAGGTGTGACCTCTTACCTAAACTCTTCCACTCACCTTAGCCAATCTTATGCCTCAGTTTCCTCAACTGCAAAATAAGGATGCTAATAAGAGTCTCTAGCACACAGCATTCTTATGAGGTTCTCAAGAGTTAATACATGTAAAGTGCTTAGAACAGTACCTGACATAGAGAAAACACTGAATACGTGTCAATTCTCATTACTACTTCAAAGACACTTAGTTCATTCTGGGGAGAAAGATAGTATCTATTGTTTAAATTGAAATAACTCTAACTATGTAAATTTCACATGGAAGATAGGACATACGATAAGAACAATTTACCACCTACCCTGAGATAAAGGTTTCTATATAAACTTTAGAAGTACTTACCTCTCTCTTGCATTGAATTTAGTTGAAATTACTAAGAATAAATTGCTTTATTGTTCCCCAGTACTATAGCCATTATTTCCACCTACAATTTCACCTCCATGGCACTCCGAGCCCAGCCACAGCCCTTCACCCATGGGGCTGGCAGCTAACTGCACCTAGCTCATTGTTAAGGGAACACTCTGATCTAGAGCAGTCACAAGAGGTCCAGCCAGCCTTGGCTCATCTCTGTTCTAGAGAATTTTCAGAAGATAGATAGCCAGCAATCCCAGAATGTAGGAGAAGCTGGCTTTCCTGGGATGTTGTGATTTAATTGGCCCTAGGAGAATTTTTCTCTGCTGCCTCTTAGTACCTTAATGTTATCATTAGAGATTCACCCTCTTGGACTCAGGCTCCTACAGCTTCTAAAAGTCAAAATGTCACTAAATGATTAATGTATACCTGACTTGGGTCAGAGACACACAGACCCATGAGAGGTAGGGAGAGGTACAAAGCGGAGAGAGAGAAAGCAAATCAACTTCTCAATAAAACATTTCCCGAAAGCCAGCCCTGTTTCCTAGACTGAATCAAGACTGATGGCTCAGGATTTTCAAGGCTACAAAAAATTCCTTGTGAAGAAGCATCTCTCAAGACTGGCCTGAGAAAATCCCAGTGAGGCCCTTCAAATCTTGAGTCAAAATATGATCACTTGAATTTATCGTTCTTGGCCAGAGTTCTGCACTTACTCAGATCAGGATGTGGAAAATAGCAACAACAAAAGAAAAAAAGGGAGTTTATCTGCCTTTTCTGATAACACCTGAAATTGACTGTGAAGCAATAGTTTATGGCTGTAAGGCCGGCTGTAAAATAAAGGCCTTATGGATTATAGAGTTTGGGATCAGTGCTGCCGCCCAAATCCACCACTTGGGTGCATGTGGTTCATGATCGCATTTAATCCCCTTGTCTTTCGCAGGTGTTGAGCCATCGGGAACACTGCATAGAGTTGGTAGGTTCTACCGTGAACAAGGAGGTCCAGCAAGAGCAAGTGGAGACTAATATCCAGCTACGTTCTGCTTGCCTAGCTGAACACCTTGACTCATGAGAGAATCCCCATAGAGAAAAGAGTATTTAAAAAAAAAATCTCTCAATTGTGCACAAAGATGCATCTACCTCCATGGGGCATCTTTTCACTAATTCCATGAAGATGCTTCATGGGATGCAGCAGCAATCTTGGTGGACAATTCCCGCTGCCCAGAATTCCAAACTCCTTACCTATAGTAGAGGAATTTGGCACTCTATGAGTCTTCAAGAGGAGCAGAACCCACCATATAAACCGAGCAGGCCAGATCACTTTCCTTGCAGCCCGGGTGAAAGATAATGACCAATCAGATGCATGTTCCCTGGGCTGGGAATTGGGAATTGGAGATGCTCAAGGAAGGGCCTGGAGGACCCCTTGGGGCAGCAGCAAGTTCCAGTATATGAAGCCACAGAGGCAGAGGTAATGGTAGCTATGGGAAGCACCCAACGCCCGGTGCCACAGTGCAAGCTGGGCTGCTTGCAACTATTGTTCTGTCAGGAGGTTTGCTTGTTGTCCTGGCCGCTGCATCACCCTCCCTTGTGTTTGGCCTGTTTTTCAGTCTGATTCTCTAAGTTTCTCAGTAGTAAATTCTTCTTGTATTTAAGTTGGTCTCAGTGGTTTACAAATAGGAACCCTGAGCAGAGATTAGGATAGGGAGTGCTTTGATGCTGATACCTGTATCATTTAGAGGTAAAATTTATCCCAGAAATGTCATCAGTCAAGACCCTTCACCTTGCTACCACCATACATACAGGGGTACCTGTTGCTTCTGGGCCAACCCTCACCTGGCTTTGGATCCAATTCTCTCCCATCATCTCAGGAATCTTAGAACATCAACTATTCATTTCTTTCTTGTATATTTAAGCTCCCTCCTCCAACTAGATCCTTCCTGTCAACATCTGAATGTCACCACGTAGCTCCCAGTTAAGTAAAATGACTTGCCTTGAGCCCCCATACCTATCTAACTATTGCTCTATCTCGCATTTTACCAACTGGAGTGCCAGAGTACTGGATGTTCCAAGAATGGGTTATAGGTGTGCCATGAAATATTGAAGGCTATAAATATTTATGATGATAAATATTTGGTGAAGTTGAATCTCTAGGAGTAAGACCCAAGGTGCCCATTTTAAACTTTTCTTGCTAGAGTTCAATGTGATTTTTAAGTCTAAGGAATTATGTTTTCCTTCATTTCTGGAAATTACTTCACCATTTTTACCTCAAATATTGCCTCTCCTTCATTCTTTCTTTCTGGAAAACACGTTAGACTTACATTGGAGAGTCCCACCTACTCTATATCTCTTAAATGTTCTTCCATATTTTCCATCTCTTCATTTCTGTAGGTTCACATGATTTCCCTCAGGTTGCTTACCAATGTCCTAAGTCTCTTGTCTGCTATATCTATTCTCCAGTTTAGCATATATATTTTTCAATGATTATAGTTTTTAGTTTCAAGTGTTTACCTGGTCCTTTTTCATACTTTTTGTCCATAATGCCTATTCTTGTCATATGATTTTCAAAATTATTTTTGAACATTAAAAACCCTGTCAGGCACTCCTCCCACCTCTCCCCAGCCTCCCAGCCTTCCTTAAGAGGATGAGGCAGTCGAGGGCTGTGGCTGAACTGTGGTTGCCGAGTGACAAGTCGGAGCCAGGACAGCTAGCATAATGGCAGAAACTGCTGCTCCATTGAAGCACTTTGTGCTGGCTAAGAAGACAATGATGGCAACCTTTGACCATTACTGGAGTCTCTTATTGAAGGATCATGTTTTGCTGAAGCAACATGCAAGAATCCAGAACATGATCCAATAGACGGAGAATGATCTGGTAGAAATACAGGAGTATAAAATCAAGCTTTCCATCATTGATGAGGTGCTGTCTTGGAGACACATGAAAGTGGCCTGTTTTGGGGCAGGACAAACAGTGGGAAGAGCTCAGATATCAATGCAATGTTGTGGGATAGAGTCCTCCCTCGTGGGATTGGCCATGCACCCAATTGCTTACTGAGTATTGAAGGACCTGATGGAAATAAAGCTTATCTTATGACAGAAGGATCAGATGAAAAAAAGAGTGTGAAGACAGTTAATCAGCTGGCCCATGCCCTTCATATGGGCAAGGACTTGAAAGCTGGCTCTCTCATGCATGTATTTTGGCCAAAGGCAAAATGTACCCTCTTGAGAGATGACCTGGTTTTAGTAAACATTTCAGGTACAGATGTCGCTACAGAGCTGGACAGCTGGAATGATGCATTTTGCTTAGATGCTGTCTTCGTTTCGGTTGCAAACTCTGAATCAACATTAATGAACACAGAAAAACAGTTTTCTCACAAGGTAAATGAGTGACCTTCCAAACCTAGTATTTTCATTCTGAATAATCGTTGGGATTCCTCTGCATCAGAGCCAGAATATATAGAGGACATACGCTGACAGCACATGTAAAGATGCCTACACCTCCTGGTGAGGAACTCAAAGTTGTGGGTTCTTTAAAAACACAGAATTGCCCCTTCTTTATTTCTGCAAAGGAAGCTCTTAATGCCAGAACACACAAAGCACAGGGGACGCCAGAAGGAGCGAAATCCTTGGGGAAGGATTTCAGGCAAGATTACAGAAGTTTCTCAATTTTGAACAAATCGTTGAGGGGTGTATCTCACAGTCGGCAGTGAAACTAAAGTTTGAACAGCACACGTCAGAGCTAAACAGATACTAAATACTGTGAAAAACATAATGGATTCAATAAACGTGGCAGCAGCAGAGAAAAGAGTTTGTTTAATGGAAAAGAGGGAAGACCAGATTGATAGACTGGACTTTATCCAAAGTCAAACAAACCTTTTAACACTGATGTTAAGAAAAAAAGGAAGGAGGTTACAGAGGAGGTGGCCAACAAGATTTCATGTGCAGTGACAGATGAAATTTGTCAACTTTCTGTTTTGGATGATGAATTTTGTTCAACATTTCATCCTACTCCAAGTGTATTGAATATACAAATGAGTTAAGTAAGCAACAAAGAAGCTGGTTTGAGAAGAAATTTGGCTGATCAGTGTACCAATGAAGTCAACTTCAATGCTTCAATCCCAGCAAGAAATTATTGAAAATCTGAAGCCATTACTTCCACCTAGTATATAGAATAAACTCTACACACAGATTCCTTGTAAAAAATTTGATCTCAGCTATGACCTAAATTGCCACAAGTTATGTTCAGATGTTCAAGAGGATATTATTGTGTTTCGTTTTTTCTTGGGCTGGTCTTCCCTTGTCCATCGATTTTTGGGCCCTCCGAATACTCGGAGGGTGCTTCTAGGATTATCAGAGCCCATCTTTCAGCTTCTACTCCCGCTGCTCCTACCAACCCAGCAAGCCAGGTAATGTGTCACAGGAAGAATGCATGGTTACCTTAGTAACAGGATTAGCTTCTCTTCCATCTAGACCAGGGGTCACCAAACTTTTGAGATAGAAGAACCACCAGGGGTCAACAAACTGTGGCTCGTGAGCCACATGAGGCTCTTTGGGTACGTACATGTGGCTCTGAAGTAAAATTGAAAATGAAAATAAAACTATCATAGTTTTATTTATAAAAATTTTAAAGGATATTATTCACATAATGGTGATTATGTAAAAGTATATTTATGGCTCTCGAATAATTTTTAAATTGTTGTGAGGGACAGGATTGGCTCTTCCAGGGGTCTGCAAACTTTTGAGATGAAACGTACCCAAAGAGCCGCATGTGGCTCATGAGCCACAGTTTGCCAAGACCCTGTTCTAGACCATCTATGGGCGTCATCATTTTTGGAGGAGTGATTTGGAAAACTGCAGGCTGGAAACGCAATTCTATTTCATTAAGTATGTAGGGAGCTTTGTGTCCTTATGAAAAGCTGACCTGGACCATCAGGGCCAAGGAGAGTGCCTTTGAACAGCAGTTTGTGCGCTATGCAACTGAAAAACCTCAGGTGATCGTTAGCTCCACGAGTGCAAACAGCAGCCATCTCGTACAACAGGAAATGATGTTTTGCTCGCCTGTGCCAACAAGTTGCTATTACACAAAGATATCTACAAGAAGTTACTAGATTTTCCAGAGGTAGATCAATTGGAGGAAATGCAAAACAGTTCAAAGCTTTTAAGAAATAAAGCTGTTCAACTTAAAAATGAGCTGGAGAATTTTATTGAGCAGTTTCTACATTCAAAAGATGAAGAAGAATCTTAACTATAGAGCTTGCTTGGGTGATCATCATAGGACAAAATGGAACTTGGGTGACTTGGGACAGTTATTTTTTATGAAATGACTTTAAACATGAATTGTACTCACTGTACCTAAATAGCAAATTAAACAGCACATTCTTGTGTAGATTCTGATAATGATCTCAGGGCGTTGGCATTTCTGAAAAGTGTTATAATGTCTTTTCTTGTGTGTTTGTTTTTGTTTTTGTTTTTTTTAAGATTTTACTGGGGAATTGGGGATGGGGAATAGTGTTGGGGAATTGGGGAAGGGGAACAGCCAAGTTGTTGTCCTTCAATCTTAGTTGTAGAGGGCACAGCTAGCTCAGCTCCAAGTCTAGACGCCATCCGGCCACCCATTGGCAGCTACAAGCAGCTCAGCTCATGGTGCCGTGTCCAATCTTAGTTGCGGGTGGGCGAGCCCACCATCCCATGCGGGAGTTGAACCAGCAACCTTGTTGTTAAGAGCAAGTGCTCTCACCAGCTGAGCCATCCTGCCACTTGTTGGCAGCTCAGTGGCAGTTCAGCTCAGATGCAGCGTCACTGGCCCATGTGGGAATTGAACCGGCGACCCTGTTGCTCACAGCTTGCACTCTTAACCAACTGAGCCACTCCACCAGCCCTGATATCTCTTTAGTTATAATTTTTGGCAAAGAGAAGGCTGAATTGTTTGCTGTGTTAAAATGATGAATTAGGTAAAAGCATCAGAACCAACTATGTGACCCCTGAGGGGTGGGGCCTTGGTTTTAATTAGGGCTTTCTTCCTTTTTGATCCTGAAAAACCCTGCTTCCTGACATCCAGGGGTAGAGAATGCTCCTTTCATCTTTCTCAAAACTAATTTTTGATATCTACTTTAATGGGAATAGTCACTTTTTTGTTTTATAGAATGCATTGTTCCACCAAGAAGGAATGTGGGATGTTCTTGAGTATATTAGTTATGCAAGTTACAGCCACTTTTTTCATTCTGGCAGCTTTGTAAACCACTAATAAATCCATGGTCTTTACTCCTTTTATTCCCATTAAAACTGACGTAAAGCAAAACAGAACAAAACAAAAAACCTTTCAGATTCCTCTTATTAGTAGTTCCTGGTACGAGTTATTCTATTTGTTATGTGTGCCAATACCTCCTCTCTCAATGTAGTGTCAACTTCTGTGCTGTTGTAACTTTAGTGTGTGAGCTTATCTTCACTGGGAATTGTTTTCCTGTGAGCTGCTAACACTCAGTTCCAAATTTACCTCTCCTAGAGCCCTTTATGCTTCATTACTTCTGGACCACTTTTTATATTTTTTGGCTCATGGTTTCTGTATGACAAAGTAAACGTGAACCACAACCACAAACCATACATGACACGGATTAAGGATTCAGATTTCTCCAGGATGTCTTTCTTCCTCGCCACCCATTTCCTGCATTCTGGCGATAAAGCTGAGTTGGTGGGTCAGTGTATGCAGCCATTTTTCCCAACTGAAAAGCCTCTTCCTGGCTCAAGGTTCCATGCAGGGGAGGGACAGCCCCATCCAAGCCCCTTACTATGCACAAGGCCTGCAGGGTTTGACTCCATTCCTAACTGACTGTTACAACTCCCCCTCTAAGGCTTGTATCTGCTCATGATACCCCAGCTGCCGTCTTCACTTCCACTCCTGTTCAAGATTACATACTTGCTTTGAGTTCCCATTAAATTTGTTGTTTTTTTTTTTAATTTTACTGGGGAACAGTGTGTTTTTCCAGGACCCATCAGCTCCAAGTCAAGTAGTTGTTTCAATCTAGTTGTGGTGGGAGCATCTCAGTGGACTATGTGGGGATTGAAAGGGGAACCTTGGTGTTATGAGCACTGCTTCTGGTGCTCTAACCACCTGAGCCAACCGGCCACTCCCCCATTAAATTTTTAATACCCAGAGATTTTACTTTCTTGCTTTGGAGCTTTGTATGTATGTTTTTAGATCTGCAGTATATTTTTCTGTGCTATCCTATGATTTAAGTGGAAAGGGTATCTCTCCAAATCAATTCAATCTGTCATCTTGATGAACAGTCTGGATTGACATTTTAAAAACACTCACTAGGGGGCCGGCCGAGTAGCGCATTGGTTAAGAGCTGGCTTGGGACGCCAGAGGGCCCCGGTTTGGATCCCACATATGAGGGCCAGTGACACTGCC
>NW_017731371.1:5514068-5519764 GCF_001890085.2 Hipposideros armiger
CAAGCAAAATCCTGGAGTGTCTTACAAAGACAATCCATGCAAGAAGGTGAAGAGCAACATCTGGTGCTCACTTTGCAAGAAGTACCTCTGTGTGAAACAAGGCTCATCCTGCTGGGTGGACTGGCACACAAAGGTGGAATATTGGCGCTAGATGAAAGATAGACCTATTTTCTACAATGTCTCCAAGTTCCATCGTATTCTAACCTCTTGTTTGCATGTAATGAACATTTTTCTATATCATGTTGGTTTTTTCTCTTTAATGCTCAGGAACCCAGGTATAGGGCACAGTTAGGTTCAGGGCCTCAGGTCTGGTAGGGTTAAAAGGGTAGATGAAAGAGAGAAGGGCTTATCACTGAATTAACTTGTCTGTTGATAATATTCTTTGTGTTTGTTTTCTAACAACCAATGGATACCCATCAAAATTTACCTATTTCTTAGGCCATAGAATTATTGAGTCATGTCTGCTTCATGACCCCAGTATTGTTGTCTGCCAGAAGGGGTTTTGTACTTCCTATTGACAGTAGTATAGACCTTCCCTTTATATAGAAAAAAGGAAGGAAGGAAGGAAGGAAGGAAGGAAGGAAGGAAGGAAGGAAGGAAAGAAAGAAAGAAAGAAAGAAAGAAAGAAAGAAAGAAAGAAAGAAAGAAAGAAAGAAAGAAAGAAAGAAAAAGGAACTGTATGTCAGACATAAAAGGAATGCCTAATTTAGAAATCTGTCATAGAAAATGTCTTACCAAAATTATATGTTTGGTAATAAGAAGATCTGAGATAGCTTCTAAATGTCTTCCCACTTTGGAACCAATGTCCTTGGTTGACAGCAAAAACAAAAAGTAAACTTTTTTAGGAAATGAAAATGCAATTTATAATTTAAAGATGAAAAGTTTCAGTTCATCTAAGAAAGGCAAGTATTGTAATTGTTGTGCTACTGTGATCACTATTTCAAGAAATGTCTCCTGCACAGTAGCCAAGAGGTGGAAGCAACCCATGTGTTCATGAATGAATGACTGGATAAACAAAATGTGATGTATACATACAATGGAATATTATTGAGCCTTTAAAATGAAGGAATTTCTGACACATGCTAAACATTGGATGAACCTTGAGAACATGCTAAGTGAAAAAGCCAATAAAAAAAGGCAAATACTGTCTGGTTCCACTTATATGAGGTACTAGAGTAGTCAGATTCATAGAAACAGAAAGTAGAGTTGTGATTGTAGAGGATGAAAAGAGGGGAGAAAGGTAAGTTGTTATCTAATGGGTATAGGGCCTCAGTTTTCCAAGATAAACAAGTTCTAGAGATTGGTTGCCCAACGATGTACATATACTTAACATACTGCACTGTACTCTTAGAAGTGGTTATGCTGGTAAATTTCATGTCACATATAGTATATTTTTTAACCACAACTAAAAAGGAAAAAAAAAAAAGGAAACGCCTTCCTGTTGAAAAGCCAAGTGCAGAGCATTTGTGACTCAGTAATTGACATTGTCAGCTTAGCTAGTTCACTATAAATTGAAATTAGAGCAAGTACAAGTCAGTTTTGACTTTGACACATGATATTTGAGCAAAATTAGGGAGCTTATTATTCATCTATTCATTCTTTTAGGTTGTCAAAAAGTATTCATTTGTTGTGCATCTCCTGAGCTTTAGTTTCACCGAAGCTTGAATAGCTCTAGGTTATTCTTATCTAGGGGGAATCAGGTCAGCCCAGGGTGTCCCAAGGGTGTGTTTCTGGGGACCTGACATTCCCAGATCTGCGTGGTCTCCTATGAGGCCAATAGTTCCCACTATTACCAAGGACACCCTAGAAGTTTGAGTCTAAAGCAGAACTGATCAAATGTGGCTCCTATGGGTTTTCTGGGTCAGGACCAATATAAGCAACTCACCATTTGTCAGACTTGGGATATCGTCAACCTATTTCTGATGAATTACTCATCTGATTATCCCTAAATCTTACAATCTCAAACTCTGGGAAGTTGTGACACCACAAATCACTAGCAAGAGATGAGGCAAGAGGCTTTATGACCAGTGCACATGCTCCCCACCCTACCGGTTATCCTTGCATATCTTAGAGACCAGGGCGTATTGATGAGAACAGCCTTAAAGGTCTACCAGATAGGACTTTTGAGATCTACTCAAAAATTCCTGTTTTGGGGTTCAGATTTATGTGTTATCTTTTCACACTGGATTTTTTAATGGAATTAGAGAAAGCACACCTTGCTAGAGAATGAAATAAGAGACAGATTCTTGAGTCCAACAAAACAAAGTAACAATTTGTATTTGATACCTTGTTTTGTAGCAAGGACATTTGTCTAGACTTGTTAAAATATGCAATCTGAAACTTGCTAATATTTACATAGCAAAAGTTCACATCATCACCACACCTTTTCCTCCCTCTCTGACTTTTGGCATGCTATTACAAGTGACAAATGCTTCTTTCATTGAATTATGCCTTTGCAACCCCATCATGCATGCATATAACCCAATTCACATACAGTATCAGGTTCCAAAATTAAACTTTTGTTCTAAGGACTGTTGAAAATAAATACAAATATCCTTGTCTCTCCACCTATGAAATGTGGCTTCATGGCATGAACAAGATAACTTCTCTAAATAATGGAGAAGGACAAAAAAAAATTTTAACTGAAGTTACAGCTGGAATGTTGAGTATGAGAAATGAAACTGGATTTACGTTGCAAATATTGCTTAACGTTCAGACCATTTCCCCAAATGCTAAACTACCTCCACAGAGCAGAACTGACACCTTTTAGTACGGAAGTTTTCAGGTGTGGTAAAGCACCACCATTTCTACCATCATCTTTAAAGATTTATGATATACTTTATATCTCCATTACAAAATAGTCACGCGAATGTAAAGTACAGCATAAGGAATATACACTAAGTTCCCGACTTACGAACGAGTTTCATTCCAGGAGAACGTTCGTAAGTCGGATTCGTTCATAAATCTGACAAAGTGAGTCTTATACACCTTTGACACAAATACACAATGTAAAGCATAAAAAAAGTAAACAGGGCCGGCCGAGTGGCGCGATGGTTAGGAACTGGCTTGGGACGCCAGAGGGCCCTGGTTCGGATCCCACATATGAGGGCCAGTGACACTGCCCTCCACAGCTAAGATNCACACACACACACACACACACACACACACACACACACACACACACACACACAGCCAATTGCTCAAATTCAATTTTACTTCCTAAATATTCTTGTCTTCCCACTACTCCCCAATTCACTTGTACCCCATGAAATCCTATCATAACTGAAATCCCCATATCTAAACTTTCTCCCTAAAATTCTATCCACCTCATACTATCACGGTGATCTATCTATAGCATGCATTTGTTTAAGCCTAAAATTCTTCCATTCCCTACAAGATAAAGCCCAAACTTCCTAGAACTATTGTGTTGTCGGAAGTCATGAAGCATTTTTGCAATGAAAAACATAGAAAAATACGTCATGACTTTTCTGACAACCCAATATATAAATAAAAAATCACCCATGATCCAGCCTTCATCCATCCTGCTTTTTGTCTCAATGCCTTTAAGTTGAGCCTACGCGGTTTCTTGCGCAGACACTGTTTATGAACTTCAGTCTTGTGCATACCGAAATGGCCTTATCCCTGTACCCCTTTCTCCCTAAACTATTTAATTCCTATTCTGGTTTCAAGATTCAGCTCAGGCAATATCTCCTCTAGGAAACTTTCTTTGACCCTCCATGTAGTGCTAATGGCCCTTCCTCTGTTCTCCCCTAGGAGACCCTATACATACTGTGCCATGAAACAGTATACTGAAAATTTATATCTGTCTCTCTCACTAGATGAGGACTTTCGAAGGTGAAGGATTGTGCTTTATCTTTGTATTCCCAGCATCTGGCTCAGAGGCTGGCACATCGTAGATAATGTTTGCTGAGCTGAACTAAATTATTGAGAATCTCAGAAAACCAGCTCTCTCTAATGAGCTGGATTCACTCTTAAATTTTTATCTGCTTTGGAATGTTTAACCTGGTCTGAAAAACATGTCCTCAAAAGTCTTAGACTAAAAAATTTTTCAGTAGATTATGTGCTTGGAAAATTGAGATGAGTCCAAAAGAAACATTCAATGCTTATTGATGTGCTTGCTTACTTGGCTCTCCCAGGTTGATAGAAATACCACTTCTAGCATAATTCCTTAACTAAATCACAGATTCCCCCCTCTACTCCCCATTTACTTTATCATAGAAAATAGTAATAACAATCCCATTGAAAAATAAAGAGATTGAAAAAGTAATAGAGAAGCAATTAGATACGATATTTCCCCTTGTTAAAACTATGCACAGTGTGGCTCCAATTTTAGATAGAAAAAATAAACAGAAACAATACAAATTATCAACAACTGGCTAGTAGCTATATTCCACTTTAAACCTTTTCCTATGACGTAAGAGTCTTCCTTTTCATATAGTAGAATGCCTTGGAGTACTTTCAGGTTCCATAGACGTTTTTCCACCTGGACAAAACTTAGGCTAGCCAGCAAAGACTTTTGAAATATTTTATGCCTCAAAAATGACGTTTCTTTTTCTTTCCTGCTGTGTGTATGTGTGTGTGTGTGTGTGTGTGTGTGTGTGTGTGTGTGTGTGTGAATTAAGTGCACACAGGAATTATCAAGGATTTAAAACATTTAAAATGCATGAGTTACTTTTTTAAAAACATCTTGTTACTTTTAAACAAAACAAAACAAAACAAACAAACATTCCCTTGACATATCCTTTTGATTGTCTTTGTTCCCCATCTCACTTTGAACATTTGAGGTTCAAAGCATTTAATCAGCAGTAAGTTAATTCATCCATATGTAAACCCTAAGGTGGTTTCAAAGATTCCATTTGTCATTAGAGAAAGTGAACATCAAGGCTGTTGCCTTAGATTACTATGTTGTTGACAGAGTTGGGAACAAGACTTAGAATTTTCCTGCTAGATTTCTTTGAAGCTTATGAAAGTCATTGAAATAACTTTGAACAATGCAATGCATGTAAAAACAGGTATGGGAATTGTTCTTAGCTGTTGTGACCTGCAGAGTTCCAGGGGAGTTGGGGGGTAGGAAATAAGAATCAAAAGGACTGAGATGTTTTTCTACAAGTAAGAGATGGGGGGAGTGCTGCAGCTCTGAATGGCTTGGTGCAGAGTGTTGCTTTGATTCCTATCTCTTCAGATTTACCCGAAGAAAGCAAGCTGATGTGCTCCAGGAATTCCTTACCTGTACCAGGAATCCCTTACCTATACTGCCATGCCATAATATGATTTCCAAAACCTGAGATTCCTTTGCTCCAACTGATTCTTGTTTTTCTACAGCTGAAATTGGCTATTTATGTAAAAGTATACAGACATGTCACCTGGACCAATCACCATGGAAACTTCCCCCATCTGACTTTCTGCAGTTGCTGCTGTCTGCACTTGCTCCACTCACACTCATGCCCACCTAAGTGCTCTCATGTATGCAAACAAAACTACCCACAGGACACTCATTCCGCCTTGGTGGCCAGCACGTGCCTCTTGTCTGTAGATACTCCTCCACTGGACCTTTACAGATGTGCACATCAGAACCAACCCGAAAGTTTAAAAAACAGATTACCAGTCCCACACCCACACTCTCCCAAATCCTAATTGTGCAGCACTGGAGAGAAGCTTGAGCGGATGTGTTTTTT
>NW_017731371.1:5522719-5532678 GCF_001890085.2 Hipposideros armiger
TACCGTGTGTAGCCAGCAGCCAGCGTGAGCGGCCAGCAGCCGCAGTGAGCGGCCGTCCAGAAGCCGGCAACTGGTCTGCCTCGCCCGGGAAGAGCGCAATGATGGTGCCAACTTGGGCCAGTGAAGCAACGTCCTCCACAACTAGACTGAAGACCAAAATGACAGCGAGTTGTCTGTTCCCTCTCCCCCAATTCCCCAGCGCTGTTCCCATCCCCCCAATTCCCCAATAAAAATCTTAAAAAAAAAAAAGTAAACACACAAAGTGTGCCAATGGTTGAACGATTCATGTTATAAGAACGAGCGACGTCTACCATCTTTTCACCTCAGTCCAATCTCTCAATTATTTTCACTTTTGTTTCCATGGTTATTGCTTTGCGCTTCCTAGCAGTCCCCTCCACATCACCACTGCTTTTCCTCTTGCTTCAGGACATCCTGGGCTTTGATTGAGCACTGTACTACTGTACAATATCACACTGTAGAGTAAGCACACAGCAGCACAACTGTGACAATGTCCGGCAGACACGTGAGCTACTTCCGTGACTTGTTCACACCTACGAATGTTCATAATGCGAGGTCTGTTCGTATATGTGAAAGTTCGCAACTCGAATGTTTGTAAGTCAGGGACTTACTGTAGTCAATAATATTGTAATAACTATGTATGGTATCAGGTGGGTATTAGACTTATCAGAGAGAATGGCTTCATAAGTTATATAAGTGTCTAATCACTATGCTGTATACCTAAAACTAATATAATATTGAATGTCAACTGTAATTGAAAACAATTTTTTAAATTAAAAAAACAAAACAAAACAGGTTTAAGGCATAGGTTGCCTCAGTAGTTAGGGATTGAACTGCATGAAAGCCCCAGGGGAGAAATTAAGCTAATGATTGTCAGATTGTAAGATTTTAGCTAAGAAGAGCAAAGGATGATTTTGTTGCAGTATTGGAAATGTGACTGTCTTGTCATCAAAAGGACACAGACTACAATGTCACCAATACTAGATAAAATGTCATATATCACACACGCATCATCAGGACACATTCAAAATTAGGGAAGGGGGGTACAAAACGTCTTTGCAATTAGACCACCACCAAAGTGACCTTGCCTTGTAATTCTTGGGCAAATGAACTTTAAGGTAGCTGAGTTTTGATCATTGGGTTTTAACTATAGTAGTGAAGCCTGTATGTTTGTAATTTATTTCAATATCAACTGTTTTCTTTGCTTTGTACCTATAGCATCTTGAGAAACTTGGTTTTCCCGACTGAAGACACAGGCACTTGCTGTCCCCTCTTAATCTTTTTTATAGTATGATTTATTCTTTATTGCAGCAGATAACTGAGAATGAACTGAGAAAAGGTAAATCAAGAAAAGAGAATTTTTAGGGTGGCAATAACAACTGAATAGGTTGTTGTAGATAAAACTAGTTGGTCTCAACATATGGAGACCATATATCACTGATCCTGTAACTTGCTAATGCTAGGTCGTTGTGACTTTCCATCATCTACTTCATTTACTTACTCTACCCCCTTGAATTTATATTGCCCAAGTAGTTTAATATTCAAGTGAATCTTCCCTTTCATGTAAGAGTCAAAAAGCAGATCACATCTTGAGCTAAGAGTCAAGTTCGATGCTTTAATTTCCAGTGGTTTCTCCCTATGCGTTTCACTTCCTTAGTCAAATTAACTGTCAAACATTGCTTGTAATGAACCTGGCTAGAAATTTTTAATTTCTTAGGGGAAAATTTGACTTGATATTCTTGTCCCTTATGAAACTACTTTTGTTTCCAGGCATATACCACATTAAAGCAATGTAAAAAATTAAAGAATTGACAAATTACTGATGTAATTGCATCTTATAATATTCAGCTAACAAATATTACTGTAAAATCCTATGCTCAATAATTCATTGCCAAGAAACACTGGCTCAGAAGTCCTACTTACAAAAATAAAGATCCTAAAATAGTAATAGCAGTAACAATATTAACTAATATAATGCCACTCAGCAATTTACAAAATATTCACCCATACTCTCTTATTTTTTAACACCGTAAATACTTTTTTATATGCGATCAGGTCCATTTCACTTTAGAAATTTCTCCTGTAAAGTTGTTTCAACTCTTCATCAAGAAAGCAGCAGTTTTTATAAACATTGTATTTCATGGGAAAATAATGCATATCACAGAAAACTGTCCACTGCCTTGCTTTTTCTAATTTCTCTTGTACACTGACTGTTCAAAGCTATTTCAGGCTAAATGAAAATCATTTCTCTTTGTATGATCATTTTCTTCTTTTTTTTTGTAAGATTTTATTGGGGAGTTAGGGGATGGGAATAGCATTGGGGAATCAGGGTAGGGGAACAGACAAGTTGCTGTCCTTTTGTTCTTCAGTCTAGTTGTGGAGGACATTGCCTCACTGGCCCATGTTGGTATTATCATTGCACTCTTTCCGGGTGAGGCAGCTGCTCGCTAGCCATTGGACGGCTCACGGCAGCTCACGGCAGCTCACGGCAGCTCATGCTCGGTGCCGGCCAGCCCCACTGCAGCCTATGCTGTCGCCGGTGACTCATGGCAGCCCAGTTCCAGGTCGAGCTGTTGTTCACTATCTTAGCTGTAGAGGGCAGTGTCACTGGCCCTCACATGTGGGATCTGAACTGGGGTCCTGCTGCTCAGAGCTGGCGTTTCAAGCCAGTTCTTAACCAATGTGCCACTCGGCTGGCCCCATTTTCCTTTTCTTTTCTTAGATTTCCTTATCGTTTGGCCTTACGGCCGGCTCTTATACTCGCTGAGCCTATATCCCCTTAATGTCCCTGTTTTTAGGGCAGAGCAGAGCTGAAGGAGAGTGGCATTTACTGAGAAAGTTAACGTAATTAGGTTTTCTTTACCACTAGAAAACTCCTCAAGGTGATTTAAACAACTTGGTGCCTCAGAGAATCGCAATTTTCCGGTTCCCAAACACATAGCTTTCTTTGCTTTCTGATTCAAGGTAAGTCACAGATGCCCAATAGCTGCCAATTGCCTCCCAGAAGGCCGCCTCAGTCAAGTTCAAAAGGAGTGATGGGCACAGAAGAAAAACAAACAAACAAACATCTGCCCAATTATAAAGTTCTTCTGGAGAAAAAGCTCTTGATTATTTTTTATAATCATGTTACAGGAGCTTAGCAGCACTTTTACAAGGCAGCTATGGGAATTGTTTCTCACCACCTATATATTCTGTCCTCCCTGGTTTCTGTTTTCTTCTGCCCACGTCACTTCTTATGGCTGTTTGCCAATGACACCAACTCTTGTTAAGGTGGGGCTGAGAAACCGAAATTGCTTCATATACAGCTTTGGCCCTTTGGGCTCTCTCTATCCCCCAGGGAGGCTTGGACTGGAAAACAGCTTCCTACCAGGCTGTTAGGTGTGACTATTGCACTTCTCTCCCTGTTCTCAGGGTGTGATTTGAGATTGTTAAAACCAAAAAATCAGTTTGGCTTTAGCAGGCACTGACTATATTTTCTGTTCAGAAAACCTATTGAACACTCGCTTTTGTGCTGTGCTGTGCTCAGCCAATAATATGAGAACTTATTTATTGTACTATCCGTCCTTCCTTTCTCGAAAATCTCAGTTGTCAGCGTGATTTATTTCTACTGGATGAGAATGGTGGGTCAGAGTTACACTCACACACTAAACAGCATACAAGCAGTGTCCCTTACTCTCAGAAATGGGCTTGTTTGACTGAGTACAGAGATTCTAATGCTAAATGAAGCCAAGTTGTCTGGTAGGCATTGCTCCATCTTATTCCTTTGCACTTGGCAGGATCTCAATTACCTCCTCAATTACCTAAAGACTCTTCATTCTTTCCAATGTAACCCCAAGATATACTCCATAGAATCACCTGGGGCCAGTCCTTCTTGGTTCTCTGTGTAAGGAGGGCTTTAAGGAAAGGCTGCCTGCCTAAAAAACTGCGATTTTTGACATAGGCCTCAGGGGTCTTAGCTATGGCTGGCTCCAGGTTCCAATCATGTGTTCGTTCCCCTGCCCTTCAGCTCTGATGGTCAAGGAAAAACATGACATAGTGGAAAAAAACCACTGAGATGGGGAGTCAGAAAAACCTGGCTTTGAGTCCCACTTCTTGCAGTTTTATTAGCTGTGACTTTGGGCAAATCATCCATGTAGGTGAAGGAGTGTGAAGCCAGGTGTGCAGACAAGGGGGAAAGAGTCCCCAAACCAAAGGTCTGCCATGGAGAAGAATGGAACACACGTGGCACACATGGGCCATCCCTGGGCTTTTGAAATACTTACTTGAAGATAGTATATATATAAAGCAAGAGATGTGAAACTAATTTTTTAAGCCAAGTTGTATTCAAATGCTACTATCGGTTTTTTTCAGTTTCATTATTACTGATGGGTTATTAGAAATGAAAGGAGAAATGTGCCTCTACCTTCTGCATTCAAACCGAATTCTCTTGTATGTTGTTGGTAGCATTGTCAGTGGCCCTCTGGAGATAAAACCCATCTTTGTTCTCTATGCTAAGTGAATGAAGGTGGGCTGAAGAGCACAGATTTTAGACAAAACGGGAAGAAGCCATGAGCTGGCAGGCCCAAGACAGAGATGGCCCAGGAAGCAAGAGATAGGGCCTTAGCGCGTTTCTCACATCATTCCAGGTAGGCAGCCACTTGCTTTGCCTAGGCATGGGGCCAGCTCTGGCAGGAGGTTGGGTTAAGGCCATTTGCATGTCTGTTTTTAGGACATTAAGTTGTGTCAACCCATACAGAATGAAGAAGAGATCAATGCAATCATGAAGAGAACTTCATTTAGGAGGAAGAGGAGGAGGGGGAAGAGGTGGAAGGGGAAGAAGACAAATTACTTGCTTTCAATGAAGTACAATTTTTATTTTCTGTAAAGTGTGACAAAGACATTTTTAGAAAAAATACTTTAGGGTTTTGGTGGAGGGTTGAGAGTTTCCCTGGAGTGGTTCAAGGAATAATAACAAGAACAGAAGCACATATCAGCTACATTGCAAACATAATCCTGGGTAGGGTCATGTATGTGTTATGTCACTTAACCCCACATGCTCTATGAAATGGAGCTGGAGATGTCATGTGCATGACCCAATTTCTCAAGGCCGATAACTGGCAAAGCCTAGCCTTAGAATCGGAGGCTGTGATTCGAGTATGTGGAAAGACCAAAAAATTTTAAACAGTGCTGGCAACTCTGTGTTGAAACTCTTCTATAAATAGTTCCTTGATTATTTCTAACTCCCATTGACTTGGTACAAATGCAAGCTATTCAGCAGTGTGATACACATGGATGTTTCCTTTTCAAAATATTGCACAAATACATGATTTCCTCTATCTGGCTCCCATGTAGGAGAAGTAGGAAAAGAGCAGGGTAATAGGAATTTACCTCTAAGCTATAAAGCCTTCCTATCCTTTCCGTAATCACCAGGAGGAACTCCTCGTTACTAAGGACACCACAACAGACTCCATTAGATTCAAGTACAACACTTTGGTTGCGGGGCTAGAGAATGTCAAAAAAGCAAAGGAAAATATTATCATTGTTGAAATCATTTGATGTCTATGAGTAATAAAGCGCATGTTGGAAAACTGAAGTTTTAGAAATATTCAAAGGACTTGGTTAGAACTATGAATCAAAAGCACAGAATAGTTCCACCTGAAGAAAAGAGAAAAAAAAAGACAAAGATGTTAAACTATTGTAAAATGTATCTGAATAACCAAAAGGACCCAACAGAAACCTTAAGCAACCACTCTAGGTCCTTTATTCAATTTTTAAAATTTAAATTTCCCCTCCCTTTGCCCTTATAGCTAAATAATAAAGCTTATACCTTTTGAGTCATGTTATCCTTGAATTCTAAGGGACCTACAGGTCTTCTCGGCTTTCTTATCTAACATCTCACAAGTACCAGGATTATCCTTAAAGAATCCCTGACAAACTGTACCCACCTTAGAAACTACGAGGGCTGAGGTGTCCATTCATGCATGTACCGTGCCTCTCAGGGGCTGGAGCAAGCCAGAGGTAGATAGACTTGGGGCTAAGCCAGACCTCCCGTTACCCCTTGACCGATGTCCCAGAGGTTACAATGGGCCTGCCTGAAGATGTTCACCCCATCCGTCCCTGCTTGACCTCTCCCAGAGCGGGAGGCCTTTGCCAGGACCCATCCCACCTTGTTATGTGTGGTGCAGCTCTGATCATTGGGGATTGCTTCCTTGTGCTGTGCCAAAATCTGCTTTCTTGTGTTTTCTACCTGTTGTTCGCCATGGCATCTCTAGAACAGTGCTGTTTGACTTAACTTCCTCTCTCGTGGAACAGTCTCTTAGGTAACTGAAGTCAACTGTCACGACTCCCCTGCATACTGCCTTCTCCAAACTAAATAGCCTCAATTTCTTTCTCAGATCATAAGGCAAATATACAACTATTATAACAATAATAAGAGTCAGAACATATAATCACCATAAGAGAATGGCAAAAAGGTGGTTTGGAAATTAGAATATGTTTTAAGTGAGCTAATTTTTTTTTAATTTAAGATCTGAAATATTTAACTGATACAGAGAAGCACCATCTTTTTACTGAGTTCCTGCACTCTATCCATCAAGTCATCCTATCAAAACAAAAAGGTAGCTTGATAAGACTTTTTCTTAGTGACACCATGCCAGCAACTTGTGATCATCTATCATCTCTCACCAAGTTGCCTTTATTTGTTTGCTTTTGTTTCTTTACTATCAATGCCGACTTTGAAAAAAGTTTCCAGAAAAGTACTTGTCGGCATATGAACAGTTGTGACATGACTACAAAATTTGAATACCATCTATGAAGAATTAAAGAAGGAGGGAATGAAAGAGAAGACAATGTGATGACAGAAGCAGAGACTGGAGTGATGTGCTTTGCAGATGAAGGAGGGGCCACCAGCCAAGGATTCCAGGCAGCCACTAGAAGAGTTTAGACCAGGCAGCAGCAGAGCACGTTGGTTCTTCCCTCCTCTGGACAAGCATCTGGCCAGCCTCTGCCTCACACTGGGCCCAGGGTCGTGGGCCTGCCATGCCCCGCAGCATCGTCCCTAGCTGGAGGGACAAACTCTGCTCAAGATGCGAAGAAGCATAGTGCCTATGTTGACCTTGGGTCCAATTAGCACTTTCCAATCTTACGTTGTTAGAGATAAATTTCATATTTTGATCCCCCCCACCAAAAGAAAATGAATGAAAGGAGGGATAATGTAAGAAAACTAAATCTTTAGTTTTTCTTCTTCCCAATATTTTATTAGTAAAAATTCCAAACATACAAAAAAGTTGAAATAATTTCATTGTAAACAGCCCTATACTTAATAACAGGATACTGAAATTAAGTTGTTTTGTTTTTTGTTTTTTTTTTAAGCTGAGCCATCCTGCCACCAGTTGGCAGCTCAGCAGAAGCTCAGCTCAGGCCGGACTCGAACCGCTGTTGCTCAGAGCGCGCACTTTTGAGCGAGCTCATAACCAACTGAGCCACTCGGCCGACCCTGAAATTAACATTTTGCTATCATCGATTTATCAAGTATCTCTCAGTATCCATCAACCTGTCTTACCTTTCTGCACATATCAGTGTACGTTGCATTCATCAGTACCCCTAGCCCCTAACACTTCAGCAAGCATATCATTATCAGTTCTTTTCTGACACTTTTAATTAGTCCTCTCTTCTGAAGCCCTGTTGCTAATCTTTTCTTCATTCCCGCCACTGTCTCAATTTTTTTACTCCTGCACCTTTCCTCCCACTCTCTGCCCCCGAAGTTCTAAGTGGTAAGAGGAAAGCAAGAAACATCTGAGCATGGTGTCGCCTTGAAGTAACACCAGGAAAGGTCACTGATGACCACCCAAGGCCTCGCAGCTGTCGCTATCACAGGCTGGACGGACGAGGTCCTCATGAACGAGCTGACGCAAACTAGTTTACAAGAGAGGGAGGCACAGCGTAGCATGTCAACTTAATAATGTACTATGAGAAACGCAGCGATCAAACACCCAGGCACGTGCATTTCTTGATCAGCTCAGTCTCTCCCTGAACTAAGCTCCGCGACGAGGCCAACTTGGGAAGGGTTTTGGTGAATAGCGACTCAGAGGAGGGAATTAGAAGGTCTTAGTGGCATGAAGCAGAAACCTTATCAGAGTTGATGTTTCACCAGCTGGCCAGCACAGTGCCTGGCAGACATCAAAGGGGTGCTTCATAATTAGTACGATGACTAAATAATGAGCACGTGAATACTACCTACCGCTGTGGTAGAGCTGCCACACAAGCCAGGCATTCGTCTTATGGCTCAGGGACCTCTTACCCAGAATGCGCTGGGTGAGCCCTTGACTACCATTCTCCTCTGAATAATGCATTCTCTTTTAGCTGTATGGATGTCATTAATTACACTTTCTGTGAAGTCCTAATCTTCCCACTTTGGTATGGATGACAATCGTCTTTCAAATGGGAAGTCTGTGTCTATCTAATCCCATCTTTGATACACTGATTTTACTGGCTTTACTCTTATAAAAAGGGAGTGATTCCCTACTGCCGAACTGTACTCCTTTCAAAGATCAGGGGATACCATCTTCCATGATGAGTGAAAACCATTCTTTTCCCTATCTTGAGATTTCTGTCTGATAGAAAATGTTAGTGATTTATTTTCTGGGCTTCCTAATTACCAGCCCACCAAGACTTGGCAAGGCAAGCTCTTTAGTGGGACGGCAGCCACATACCAGTGCAAATGCCGCACTTTTCACAACAGACAGCTTCTCCACAGTTGCAGATAAATCCAATTTTGACAAACCAAATTCATTTTGAAATCCATAAAAGAAGCCTTCTAGCTGTAAAGTCTCAAGGTGAATCCTTCGGTTACGTAACAATGTTACATACACTTAATGTAGTTCTTTCAAAGTTTGAGATGTCTTAAATCAGATTATTTTATAGCAAGGAATTCCTGTCCTCTGTTGCTTGAAAACTGTTCCTACCCCTGGCCGCTTTCCCTATAGAGATACCATAGTAAATATCTGTAAACCGCAGCATTCTATGTAGCACCACACCCTTTAGAATTAATTTGAATGCAAGCCATTATGGGGTGAGGGTGAAAAATGACGCAGAATCAAGGCTCTAACTATTTCGTGAGTCTACCTACAGATTGGGGAGAAAAACAGATATTTTTAGGCATTGGTACCCCAGTGGTAAAAGGCCAACTGCCAGTGAGAGTTTTTCTCTAATTGCCTCTTTGATAAGCAACCAAAACACAGGGTTCAGATCCAGATAAAAACCCTTGGAGAGGGTAAAAGATACTGTGGTGCAGAGAGTGGGTTTGGATTGTTAGGGATTCAAATGCTCTGACAGGAGCACATGCACTCAGCTTCACAGACTTTAGACAGAACTTAATCCAGATAAATGGAGCGTTTCATCTAAGCTGGGCTTCAAAGACCATGTTTGTTCAGACATCATTAGACTTTTTATTCCTTTGATGCATCCGTCTCTACTGATAGAAACTCTTTTTTTTTTTTTCAAGAAACTAAAGCACAAAAGGAAACTGAAAAAGCTACAAACTGATTTGGCAACAGCGAAGCAAGAGGCTGCCATCACAGTCCTGGAACTCAAGGAGAAGATAAAGGCTCTATGTGAAGGAAAGCCAGCCCCTAGAGGTCAGTATTACCACGTGACAGTCATACTGGCCTATGGTCCTGGGTGATGCATATAGTTTTATTGGCACCAAAGCAAAAAGCAAGGCCGCGGTGCCAAGCAGAATACTGGCCCAGCAGCATGCTGACCTGGCCTGACCTCCATTCTGCATGAATGGAGACAGCACACGAGCTATTAACACTAGGCTGGGTTCACTTTCACTGTAAGAGAGGCAGAGAATGAATGAATAAATGGCCCTTTAAAGGAGGTCTCTGAAGCTAAAGAGTTGGACTGAAATAGATCTGATAAGCGTCCTTGCACAAGCTGGGTGGCAGTGAGGAAAGGGCAGG
>NW_017731371.1:5533612-5535637 GCF_001890085.2 Hipposideros armiger
CCATGAAACCTAAAAGAATAAAATCCATTAGAGAAGATTATCCATTTAAAGGTCTTTATTCCGAAGCATCATAGCCAGATTTCAAATTGGCTGCATAAGAAGAAGCTGATAGTGCTTGCACAGCACATTGGAGGAAGTTCTCCAGCTCACATGAGAGAAGCTTTGGACTTCTCTACTGTATTTTTAATCTAGTGGAAAAAGATATTGCAAGGTATTTAATTCTTATTACTCTCATTGAAAAAAAAATTATGTCATTTGCTGCCTAATGACAATGTTGCCCCTTTGGTATTTTGATAGATCAAAATTAAAATAATACCAAGGTACCAGAACTCTAATTGTTTGGGAGAGAATAGAAAACATTAAATTCCACCTTTCTTTCTTTGCCCATTTTTTCCTCTATATTTCTGTTTAAAAAACAAACAAACAAACAAACTACCAGTACAGATAAAAGAAACAAATAAACCCTAATGCATTATGAACAGACATAAGTTTAAATAAAGCCAGGTTTTCCAACATCAATTATGGTTGAAAACAGTGACTTCGATTTGGACCTACATGTTGCTTCTCTGATTTGGTACAGTAGACCGACATATAGGACTATGATCTTAAGTCAAATATTTGCATATCCTTACTCTCCCATGAGTCTCAAGCAGCCTCACCCTGAATTCAATAGCCCAGGACACTGTCAAGCCATTGTGGGTGCAGAGTAATACTAGCTCTCTTTCTCAGAGACTTTGTCACCTTGCTCCACCTCTCAATTCACTTGAAAGTAAAGTCTGAACAGATGTCGGTAACTTCAATACACAATGACCCCCATTTAACCACAGAATAATTAGGGTTGACCCACCTCCCACACACATTCCTCGACCAGAACACCACCCCTCCCCTTCTATCTTGTGCCCTTTTATAAAATGTTTGTTTTCAGTTCTCAAACATTTGTTTGCAGATGACAGATGCCCCAGTCATAACAGCTTAAGGAGAAAGGGTGATTTATTGGCACAAGTGTAAACAAACTAAGAAAGGGCCTGCCACTCGTCTTGGAGTCCAATGGATTCAGGTTCTCACATACCACTCTGTGTCTCTCATCTCTGCGTCTCTCTGCGTAGAGACGTCATTCTCTCAAGTAGGATATCAGAAGAGACTGGACACATGGCCAAAAGCAGCTATGGGCTGCCCTCCTTATCTATGCTCCAAAAAAGAAAGGAAGCATTTTCCCACCAGCCCCAGTGAGAAAAAGTACACGAAAAAACTCTGTGCTGGCTTGGGTACCCAACATGAACCAATCTTTGTGGCCATGGGTAGGGAACTATGGTTGGACAGGCTTCGGTCACAGTGGGGTGAAGGGAAATATGGGTGGAGAAGAAGACTGTTCTGACTGACAGTTCCCACCAGAAGCACAGAGCCAGACTGGGAGAAAAGCACTCCCTTAAAGGAAGGTATAGCCCATTGCTGGGAAGAAAGTGAAGGATAAAACCAACATGTCCAGTACACTCTCAGATAGTGGTCAGGTTAAAATACGGTGGAATGCTTAATGAGTCATCCATCCTTGAGTATTTGCACTTTTTAAGTAAATTCTTCTTGGATTACTTCTTCGTAATCTTGGATTACTTCTTCGTAATCCAAGAAATAAATGTCTGATGGCACAATTTCAGACCCCAGAATATATTGAGAGTGAACCACTTTGGGAAAGGATTTCCCTTCCGGCCTCCATCAGGTGACATCATAGCTGCCTACTCTGAAGGCCTGCCTTGTTGTGACAATTGAAATTGCAAGAGGGGAAAATGTGTTGACTCTAAATGACATGTCAACTGGACTAACATAAAGCTACTTCTCAGCTTTAGTTACAAACCGATGCCTACAGTTCTAACCAGCAAATGAATGAGCTATATCCCAATAAATTAGAATTCCTTTTTACCCAAATGTGCAATTTTTTTTTCCTGATTTGGTTCATTTTCTAAGTAAAGCTATTCAGTCTTCTGATCAAAAAGATGTTCTAGAATATTAGGAATACTTTTAAGTACTTTC
>NW_017731371.1:5536307-5537568 GCF_001890085.2 Hipposideros armiger
TCATTTCCACAGCCTGTACCTAAAGCGCTTACAACTTTATTTACTAGCAGAATTCAGTGAAATGCCTATTGTACCCCTTCAAAGCTTGAGTCCATCTTTTGGTAAATCTTAGTATGCAGGAACTTCAGGTTATATTTCAAAACAATCTTTGCTTCCTCTGGCTTAGGAGGACAAAGTTACTTTGCAGAAGACATTACTGACTAAGTCCTTTTGTTGGCACATAAGCATTAAATCACTTGCTATGATGAAAGCTCCTGTGTTTGACCAGATCATCAAGGACCAGGTTTACAGTTTTCCAGCTCGCATAGTAAGGGAATGCACACTTCCGGGCTGTTTTTTTAAAAATCATTTCGCTTTAATATGCACAGCTAGTATACCAAATAAGGTATCTAACCCCCACACGCAGGTTCCCGTGGTCCCAGTGAAAGCCTTATCAACTTTTAAGTCACCTCTTTGTTTTGCTCCCATTAAGAAGACACTCCCAGGTAATGCAGGTACATCCTGGGGCAGGCTTACCCAGGACTCAATGTTAGAATAGAGCTGGCCATATATGAGGGGAGGCTTGTATAACAATAGGATTGACATCAGTGATTTTCAGTGACACAAGACTTTTTTTAAACACCATCCTATTAATTTTAAAGGGATTAAATATATGGCGATGGAAGGAGAACTGACCCAGGGTGGTGAACACACAATGTGATATATAGATGATGTATTATAAAATTGTACACCTGAAACCTATGTAACTTTACCCATTGTCACTCCAATACACTTTAATTTAAAAAAGAAAAAAAGAATCAGACTACTGCTGTCCTACATTCTTTTTTTTCTTTTTTTCCCTTTTCTTTTTTTTATTCTTCTAATTATTTTTTTATTGTGAAATAAACATTTTAAAAAAATTAGTTTCAGCTGTACAACACAGTGCAATAGTTATACTTTTTACCAGCTACCAGACATCAAATCATACTACAAGGCTACAGTAATCAAAACAGTATGGTACTGGCATAAAAACAGACACATAGACCAATGGAACAGAATAGAGTGTCCTATATTCTTAAAAAAGTCAGGAGCGAGGTCTCTTTGCCAACACCCCAGAGCCAATTCTAAACAACATTTTAAAGAGTGTCTTTTATCAAGATGTCCACCCTTAGGCACTCAGCCCAGACTTTCTCTCCCTCTTTTTATCTCCCCTCCTGCAAACTTCCTCAAGATTAAAGTTCCCATTGCAACCAAGTGTCAAGAAAACAGGGATTTGAGAGTG
>NW_017731371.1:5539648-5580823 GCF_001890085.2 Hipposideros armiger
GTCCTTCCAATAAACTTTGTTTATAATACTTGCAACCAAAGAACCTTCCTTTGTACCCAGCTCCAGTGAACAGAGCTTCTTTCTCATAGAACCTATACAGGAATCTGAGCGAAGGAATTTGATTGATGCTCCTTGTATCACATTCTTATCCATGGATCAATCAATCCCTGTGGACAAGGCAATAGAATGTTATCATGGCCCCCACCTGAGTCATATACCAGAGGTCAAGGGCGATGGAAAGTTATTAGGTAAAAGAAGATGGAAACTTTCTGGACAGAAGACAAAAAATACCTCTCACTGTCCCCTCTAATCTATTTTAGTTAAGCCTTGTAAACTTAGAGAAGACAGCCAGGAGCTCAAGAACAGTTTTATCTTGTCAGGAAAGGACAGGATTTCTCTTCTTTCTCTATCATTTTCAAACTGCATATTTAGGCCCTTCCTATACAAAAGGCCTGGAAATCTATTTATTTATAACTAACAAAGGGTAAGAAGATCCATTCTAAAAATTTTGGTTGGGGTCCAGTATTTGCTAGCTACACCAGCTGTGGGAATTCAGTGAGGTCAAGGTCCCCTCCCTCTTTTGTTTGTAAAACTAATTTTGGAATTATAGGATTATCAGGAAATGGTGCTCCCTTCCTTCTGTCCATCCCTAAGGAATGGTTGTTTTAAAAAAAGTCTCCTGGCTTCTGTATCCAGAGAGGTTGGATGAAAGGGCAAGCGCCAGCTAAATGTCAGACAAGGCACGTGGGAATTGGAGCTTGATCAATTTCAAAGGTTTCCTCCTTAACCATGGAGACGACTATGGTCACCAGAAGAGCATGTGCTGTTTGGGAATGCTATTAAACAACCTGGGCTCGAGCTGAGAAAGAAGGCGCTTCCTTCCAGGAAATTTGCAGACAAGGAGCGAGCCCTCCTCTGTGAAACATCAGCAGAAGGCACATTTATTTGTCAGCATGAGATGAACTGGAGAATTTGGGATTGCAAAGAATGGTCCCACAGCTGTGAATACACATGTGGCTATTCCTGGGATAAACCTCTTGGTGCCAAAGTAGAAAAAGTGAATGATGCTGTCTCCTGTATTCCCCCAGAATATTATTTTGTTTAATGACACACAGCTACCTGATAGGATGTTGAAGTTAGAGGATAGCTATACCTAGCACATGAAAAATTTTGGAGGAATGAATGGATACTATGGGGGTCTTGAGCTCATCAAATCAAATTTAGAAAGGATGCACAGGACAAGATTCTGCTGCACAAGAGAGTACCTTCTGTTTGATTGATTTCTGGCCAGTGGGATAGTGTTCAATAAAACCTCTTATGTACATATTAGACAATACCAGTGTGTGCATTGTGTAGTGTACAAGAATACTTGTTTTTAAAGATAAACCACCTTAGACCATTACTGTGTCTCTAAATTCCTTACATAAAGCCACAGTTTGATACCGGACAAAGAACAGATAAGTACCAAAAAAAAAAAAGAGAGAAAATATAAGAGGAACAGCATTATTCCTGATATGTTTAGTATATAGTTAGCCAGAAGTGTGTTCATCGTGCTGGGATAATAATTGGTGCCTCAAGATCTGAAAATAGTATTGCTCTTGTGCACATGCTTTCCTTAATCCCAGAAATTATGGCTAAGAACGTTGCTCTGATTTTCCAGTAAGATCTAGAAATCCTGTTACACCAAGCAGTCCTCCCAACCTGGGCATACTGGTTGAGCATCTGCTCCACAAGATGGTCTAGACATCGTCCAAAGGCCCCTTTTTGCCTTGGCCATTCCTAGTGAGTAAGGAAGGAGTTCTGTTTCTATTCCAGGGAATTTTGAGTACATTTTGGCAAACAAAGGAGGGAGGAGCCCTCAACCACAAACTGAATGTGTATTTTTGTAAACTGATAAATTATATAGCTCCAAAAGATGAATTTCTGAGGCCAAGGTAATAAGAGGATGCAAGACAGATAAGTGTGTGCTTCATGAAGGGGACAAAAACAATTCTCGTGAGTCCTTAAAGGCAGAACAAGCACTTCTAAGACTTAGGGCAACAAGCTAAAGCTTACTTAGTTCTCCAGAATCTTAATATTACCCTAACTCTTTAAAAGTTCCTAAACTTACAAGATAATAGGATGGCAAAACTTTGGTCACACTGAGCTGTCTATAATAGGATTTTGACCTCAAGTAAAAGCCTCCTCCTTTAAGTTGGCCCACAATATATCAACCAATTTGACAGTCTTTTCCAGTTCCCTTATCCCAGCTGACCAGAGTAATCATTTTAATAGCTCTTTAAATAGGGAATCGATCTAACTCTGGATGAGTGTCAAAACCTCTGGTCTTATCCCAGGGTCTGAAGTAAATGTCTGACAATAGGTAGTTGATTTTCAGTTTGCTCTTATTTTTTTGTAAGGTATGCCACCACCAGACACTTTTGCTTTTCATTTAAATTTATACATAATGTTAAGTGATGCATATATAATTTTTATTTACTATTTTTTTACTTGGAGTTTTAAAAGAACTCTTTTACATTACTCTTTTGATTTCTAAGTTTTAAAATCTCATATACCTATAGTGATATTTTAGAACTAAAAATGAAGACACTGACTGACATAAGTTCTAACATGTAAAATTACATTCGTACTCAAAAATATTTGAAATCAGGACTGAACTACAGAACCCTAGACCAATTATTACTATACTTAAAGTTCAAATAGGATTGTATGAGAGAGTGGAAACGCCACATTTGTCTAGCTGATTTTACTTGTGGATCATAGCTAAGAGTCTTGGGGTCTTAGAAGCAAAGTTTAATAAAATGTAATTAACACCACAAACCCAGCAGAATAGGGAGTCGTTGAGGGAAATACAGAGCTGAGTACTCTGAAAGCGAGAATCTGTGCTTATCTTTATTAATTGTATCAGAAGAAGAGAAAATATTAGAACCAGACCTTGTAGAATTCATCTGTTTTAATGCTATGAACAACATTTTCAGATGCAAGTGGCTGATCTTTTCTTTTTCATAGCCATAACTTTTCTGTATGAGACCCAAGAGTCAGTACTTGAACTTGAGAAAAGATGTCCTTTTGAGGTTGCTTTTGATCTGAAGCCAACGGGAAGTAATTTATTCAGCAGAAGCTGTGGGTTGTAAATAAAGATATGTATGTGGGAACACTGACAATAGAAATTAACTGTACCTTAATTTGTTTGTCAATAAAGCAGTATTAAGATGCTAAGAATTCACAGTCAGAATAAATTCTTAAGGAAATGGAAACTGGTTTGAGGTTTCTGTTTGTTTGTTTGTTTTTTCCCTTCCCCATGAGCATATGCTGGTAATCACTCTTATTTACATTATAAAAAGGCTTTGGTCCTTTGAAAACATTCCTGAAGAAAATGGATAGACCTACCAATCTTTTATTGCCTCAATTACATCAGCTTTCTTTTTGGTTAATTCAAGCAAATAAAGCAAAAACATAAATACTCCTATTCTTTTTTCTTTTTTTTTTCTTTTCTTTTTTGCGGGCAGGCATAGTCCACCATTGAACAGGCAGTCTTGTTGTTAGGAGCACGTGCTCTCACCAGCTGAGCCATCCTGCCACCTGTTGGCAGCTCAGCAGCAGCTCACCTCGGGCACAGCATCACTGGCCCATGTGGGAATTGAACCGGTGGCCCTGTTGCTCAGAGCTCACGCTCTTAAGCTAACACTTAACCAACTGAGCCACTTGGCTGGACCTCTTCTTTTTTTTTAATGACTGATTTTACATGAATATTTCTATTTTGATAAAGTTATATTTGTAAAATTTTATTTATTCCTGGATTTATTACATGTATCCATTATATTAAATGTTATTTGGTGCTTTTGAAAGTTAAGCAAGAATAAAAAAATCTTAATTGAACTGTTCAAATCAAGGGAGGGGAAAAACAAAATAAAGATTACACTAGAAATCAAAGAAAAAAATTTAAAAACTTAATTAAAAAAAAGATTACACTAGAGAAATAAAATCTACATGAAATGAGTAAAATCCAAACCTAACTGAAATGTTATAGCAATATGCAACTGCTGGGAATTTCCCCCAAAGTGCCGCTCTGCTCGGCACCTGAAGGCTTGGCACCGGTTATTTCCTTTTTCTAAGATGCCTTAGCCCTTTACCCCTAGTTGTAACCGCTGCTCCCTTTTGTTTTCTGATCCTTCTTCATAAAGTCCTTTGGGACAACCTCCATCATCATTACCATCTCCCTGCCCTCTCCTGGCCCAGCCTTCCCATGAAATCTGCATCCATAAACCTTGTGCATACAACAGCCATAAATCTATTAAAATATCCCTTTGTTTATCTTTCTTTACTAATATACTATAGGTTTCTTAAAGAGAAACAGAGATGGAGTCTTTTGTTTTTTGTATCCACAGCCTAGCACAGTGCCTGATGCTTAATGGTCACACAATGTTGAATGGATAGATATTGAATAAAACCTAATGGGATTCTGTCCTGGTGTTCTACTGCTTAATATGTTTGTGAATTAGATGATGTAGAGAGTTTGCTCATTAAATTAATAATGTAAAGTCAGCCCCAGTGGCAAATTCACCAGGGAATAGATTATACTTTCAGATTGCAAGTTATGTCCATGGGATCACTAGCACAGCTACTGGCTCCCAGGTTGAAGGAGATTATCAAATCCTAGGATTGATCTGAAGTATTACTGATTTTTCTCCACTGTATTGTAATAAGTTGATTTTGATTTATCGCCAACTGCGTTATTTTATGATTTTTCACTTTATCTTTTCAACTCATCTTGATATGTATACATATATTTAGATGGCATAAAATCTAGCACTCAGGGTTCAAAACAGAGCTTTGTCATTAAATTGGCCAATCTTGTACAACTGAACATTAGTTCCAAACTCCTTCCCCTTCTACTTTTTAAACTGGCTGACCTCCCTGCCCTAGTTAGCATTTTGGGCCAGCATCCAGCATCCTTGTGTTGACCACGATCTATGCTGTCAGCCATTCTGATATTGCCCATTGTGCATACCACTTCCTGAACTCTTCCTGACCTTCTCTGTCCCTTTTACTAGTCAACGATTTTATAATTATTTATTTGATTCCAATACTCAAGGTGACTTCTTGGATTCTCACTCCCTCTTTGATTAATTGATATGTCCCTTGATGTACAAGGTCTAACAATTAACTTCACGAACTTGTTGCAACTATGTTGCTAACCTTTTTTGATATCAGAGGGACTATTCATTATGAATTTGTACCAACTGGTACAAATAATAATTTATTTGTAATAACAATTAACCAAGTTTATTATTTGGAAGTGCTGCAAAGGCTGTGTGAAAAAATTAGACGACCTAAACTTTTCGCCTACAATTGATGGCACTTGCTTCACGACAATGCACCAGTTCACACTGTATTGTCTGTGAGGGAGTTTTTAGCCAGAAAACAAATAACTTCATTGGAACACTCTCCCTACTCACCTGATCTGGCCCCAATGACTTTTTTCTTTACCCAAAGATAAAGGAAATATTAAAAGGAAGACATTTTGATAACATTCAGGACATCAAGGGTAATACAACAACAGCTCTGATGGCCATCCCAGAAAAAGAGTTCCAAAATTGCTTTGAAGGGTGGACTAGGTCTGGCATCAGTGCATAGCTTTCCAAGGGGGGGTACTTCAAAGGTGACCATAGTGATATTCAGCAATGAGGTATGTAGCACTTTTTCTAGAATGAGTTCGCAAACTTAATGGTTAGACCTCGTATGTCTGCTTCCAGCTGCTTTAGGTAACATCTGCCTAATCTTGCTCCAGCCCTTAGGAATCTCTCTCCTGTGGCCTGATGCTCCCATCAAGTTGGTCTGATTTCCACAGATACCAAGATTTTTTAGGAATTTAATATTTAATGGTCTGGAGGTTACTGTCACTTACTTTCATTTAGCTCTTGATTATTTAATCCCTGGTGCTTGACAAATGGTCATCTTATTTCTTTTCTTTAACCATCTCAGTGTTTTACATTAAAGGCAGGTTAATTATGCAGGCGTACAGTTTTGGTAATGTCACTTTCGTACTCAGAAATACTTCAATGACTTCCCATTGCCTATGAAATATTTTATATATTTTGACCTGACATTCAGAGCTCTCCATGAACTGATCTCAATATATCTTTTTACATATATTTCTAGATTTATTTCTTAAAGCTTCCTTTTACACACTCATATTCCCTCTCTCCATCACCTGCCTAACAAAACATCTGGTGGAAGCCCTCTATCACTTCCCCCACTCCCTAACAAAACCTGCCTGATTGTTTCACTTTGTTTGCATGATTATAGACCTCACATGAGTATTTAACTCTGCCCAGTAAAACAGCTGTGATTTTTTTTCCAGTAGGTTGTTTTCTCACTCTCCAAGACAACTATTCTGTTCCCTCATATCTCTTCTCAAACTTCCTTCCCCTCCTCCACACCTACACCCAGCTGATGACCTCACCTATAATTCACTGAGAATACACAGGTTGTCAAATGGGGACTTTTCTCATCTTTCCACTACCAAATCGAAATTCTTGCCTCATGTTGTCACTTGTGTTCTCCTGATTGCCTTTTGTTACCAGTGGAAACAGCGTCTCTCCTCCCATTCTAAGTGCTATCCTCCTACTAGTGCTCCCGTGGTTCTCACCTGCCTAGGTATGTCACTATTTACCCTATCTCACACTTGCATCAGATACTCCGCTTTACTAGCTCATTCCTATCTGCATAGGAACATGTTAGACTCCCACATCTCTGCAAAAACTTCCTTTGATTTCTCATCACTCAGTACCTTTCCCTACTCTTAGTCTAAGGTAAACAACCCCACACAATGTCTTCACTTCCTCACATTTGCTGTTTAATCCACCTCACCCTTGTTCTCTCCACCCCATTTAGATGATGGTGTTTGACTGAAAGTGATCTAATCAAGGCCCCCAACAACATTCATGATGTCAGACCCAATATAAACTTCTCTGTGTTCATCTTACTTGAATTCAGAGCATCACACAACACAGGTGACCATTCTTTTCTCCTTGACACATTTCCACTCTTGGCCTGTTTCAAACCACATGGTCCTTGTTTTTCTTCTTCCTTATTAGCTACTTCTCTAATTTATTGAATTCTACTTTATAAAACCTCTGAAGATCTTCAAAACCCAGTCCATGGTCCCCTATTCTTCTGAATCTTCCATTTTCCCCTTGATTGTCTCATTCATTCTCATGGTCTTAAATATCACCCATAGTCTAATAATTCCTAAATTTGTATCTTCAGTCCAACTCTCTCCATCTAATTCCAAATTCATATGTCTGCAGGTGAGCTTTATATTTCTTCTTGTTTATCTAAACTTCCTACCTAACCCTACCTCAAACATGGTCTTCCCCTATCTTCTCCCATCTGAGGTAATGGCACTACCACCTACTCTGCTACTCAAGCTAAACAAATTGCTAAAAAGAAAAGTTTCAGATTGAAGTCAGTGCAGTAAAGCAAATAAATAGAGTTCTATGATATAAAATAAAGGTTGGAATAGAAGTGGAGACCATGTTGATGAGGTAAGTCAACAAAAACCTCTTTAAGGAGATGACATTTCAACTGAAACATGACTTATGAGAAGGAATCAAGCACATAGCGAGGCAGAGGCCAGGGCACACTCCAGAAGGAAATTGAAAGCAGCAGTGATTTGAAATGACTTCTGGTGAAAGTGAAGGAAGAAAGTGGCAAAGCAGGACTGCATTTGAACATCAAGAAAACAAAAATCATGATTACAGATGAAATACACAACTTTAACATAGACAACGAAGACATCAAAATTGTTAAAGATTTTGCTTACCTTGATTGAGTCATCAGTTCAAGTGGAGACTGCAGCCAAGAAGTCAAGAGAAGGCTGAGACTTGGAAGGGCAGTAGTGGAAGAATCAGGAAAGATCACCAAGAGCAAAGGTGTGTCATTAGAGACTAAGGGTAAGATCACCCACACACTCGTATTCCCAAATAGTATGTATGGATGCAAAAGTTAGACAGTGACGAAGACTAATGGGGCGGGGGAGGAATGGATACATCTGAAACATGATGTTAAAAGAGAGCACTGCAGATACCCTGGACCTCAGAAAGAACAAGTGGGTCCTAGAGCAGATTAAGCCTGAAATATCTCTGGAGGCAAAAAAGACAAAACTGACGCTGTCCTACTTCAAGCACACCATGAGAAGGTAGGGTTCTTTGGAAAAGACAATAATGCTGGGAAAAACAGAGCGCAGCAGGAAAAAAGAAAGCTCACATACAAGATGGGTTGACTCCCTAAAAGAAGCCATAGGCATGTGTCTACAGGAGCTGAGCAGCGCTGTTAAGGACAGGACCCTGTGGGCGTCCCTCATTCTTGGGTCGCCAGGAATCTAAGCTGACTCAACTGCATGTAACACCCACAACTCTAATAGTTTACTTGGCAACTAGCAGTGTGGTCCGCTGACATCATCTTATCATTACTGCCCAATTTTATGAAGATGTGGCATTGTTTTATATGATGTTCTAAAGGGAAACCTAGATAATTATGGATTTAAAAAGGACTTAGGAATCTGTATTATAGTTGGTCAAATGTGCAAAAAAAATGTCAACAGTCTGGTTAAATATAAATCCATGGTTCAGGATTAGGAAAAGAAACAGTATAAAGTAGGTTTGTGTGAAAATAACAGAGAAAATGCTCTCCATTGTTTCGAGTGACAAAGAATTGGCAGGAACCCAAATACCAAGGGAGACAAGATTAATATTAAATATATCTGTCAGCATCCTGTTTGAAAATCTCAGCTCCTATCAGAAGTATCCAAAAACATCCAAAAGGGATTTTGCCTAAAAGTGAGTCACATTCTCTGCGACAGAAAGCCCTAAAATATCAGTATAAGACATAAGAAGTCAAACAAACTTTAGTGACCATCTTGTCCAACTCCCATGTTTTACGGAAGAGGAAACCGGGGCCCAGAAAGCTCTCTTTCCACTCTGCAGTGCTGGGAGGCACCAAGAAATAATGAACAGAATATGGAACTTGGACACATACAGAATTATTAGGTTCAGCTTCCAGCTCCATCACTCAGACAAGTCCTTTAGTATCTCTGAGCCTCTATTTCCTCAATTGTAATGTGGGAATAGCCACTTTGCAAGATGGTTGTGAGACTGGGAATAATGTACATAGAGTATCTGGCACATAGAGAATCAACAAATGCTAGCTCTTATTACCCCAAATCCTGGGGTTCGTGGCAAAACAAGGAGGCCCACCTCAATCCAAGTGTGTCCTCAGTAACCTTCAGAGATCCCCAGTCAGATCTCTTCCCCAAAAAAAGGGCAAGCAGAGAAGGTGGTACACTCTTCTATAAATACTTAGACCTTTAATAATCTGGAAATATCAAATGAGTCAGTATTGTATAAAATGCCAGATGGAACTTCCAAATTTTTCCAGGACTTCCACAAAGCAAAGAATAGTTCAACACACAGGGCCAAAATCTACTAGCTTCAGGAAAACACTGCTAAATACAATGGAAGGAAACTTTCTAAACTGAATCTTTCATACTTAAGTATGTGTAGGGGTGGGGTGTCAATGTTGCATATATGTATGCCAAAGTAGATTTTGTAAATTCTACAATGGCCTTTTTTTTTTNAAAAAAAAGTCCAAACCTTCCAAGATTGAATAAGTTATACAGAGAAGTAAAGGCAGATTCCCAAAGACTTTATAATTTGTAAGAATGAGACACAGCTAGAATGTTTATTACATTTACTCATCAGAGGAAGAGGTCACTTTCACTTCTTCAGTTCTGATCTTAAGTTCCAGACCTTAATCATGAAGCTCTGTGCCCCTTCATTCAGAGAATGGAAGCTTCCTCCCGTCTCTAATCCTTTTCCTTCTTTTTCTGTGTTCTCTGCTTTGTGGTTAATGAAAGCAAAACCCAAAGAAGATATCATGACTGGTACAGTACCAAGGACATAAATGTAGTTACGTAAATGTAATTGCTCAGTCCGAATGTTTGTGCCATGGGGACTAGGTTACTAATACACAATATCTCCTACCCACGCTACTGACTTTGCTCTTTCAATTCAAAAGACTATGTCCTTTGAATTGAAAAAATAATTCAATTCCAATTGAAAAAATGTTTCTTTAGGAACCAAGTCTACCAGAAGTTTTTAATAACTGTAGTTCAAAACTTCAGGTCAACTTGTTTTGTCTTTCTTCCTTAAAACTTGTGTTCTGTCTAAGTTATATACTTTATCTCCTATACCTTTTAAATACTTTTAATATAACCAAACAAGCTAAATAAATACTGTTCCACAGTCATTCCCTCACATGTAACCATTATTTGATCCCACCTATTGGGTTGTCAGAAAAGTCATGACACATTTTTGCAATGAAAAACATAGAAAAAATACGTCTTGACTTTTCCGACAACCCAATAATTGAACTGCATCTCATATGCTGTATTATATCAGTATCCATTTAACTTTATCTTATTTAAAGAAATTTTAAAATGAAAAAGTCTATATTCAGTCTAAAAAAGTTAAAAAAAAATTAGTTTCTTAAAGGGACAAGTTTGCTGAAAAAGGATATGATGTCTATCCTCAATTAATCCATATTGAAACTCTGCAGAAGTAACACTACATTACAGAAGATAAAGAAGAAGAAAAACTCCATGAAAACATCGAGCTGAATTCCCAGTAGGATCGTTCTGAATGTGAAACTTAAGGATTTCAGTTTATGAGTGCTTAAACAGAGCAAGTCTTGATGTGAAAGCAGGCATATCTAATCAGTCCATTCTTTTAAGAACACATAAGGCCTTAACATCATTTATGGAAACCAAACTTATGTACATATGGAATAATATAATTTTAGAAAAAGGGCATATGCCTATATAGTGTTTTCTTTTTTCAGTTTTCCTCTGAGGATTAGCCTTTAGAGAATTCCCCTCTTTCCTTCTTTATCTTTCAAAATTTTGCATTGGAATAGGTGTTCTACTTTGTGAAAACACCTTGTAAAAAATCATTTCAGAATGTGAAAATATTCACATTCTCTTTCAGCTTCTAATGTATTTTATTTAAAAAGTAACTTTATCATATTAGAACACCAGTCAATGTGCTAAAGTAATCCATTGACATGATTCTATCTAGTAATTAAGACCCGCTCTGATATCAAATGAGAGGCTTAATGTACTGGGTAGTATAACAGTAACATCTTAAAAGCGTTAACTGCAGCTTTATCATTAACATAGGAACCAGATAGCTTAAAAACATGCTAGAGATTATTTTAATGGCCTGAAAGGATTCCTAATGTGACCCAAATATTCGTTAATAGAGGAGGAGAGCTGGGTTAGTTACTCGATTCAGAGTTCCCTATATAATGGCTTGTTTATACGTGCAATAATTTAAGAAAAGAGAAAAAAATTGAAACCATGCCCTACTTCAGGCAGCAAGACGTAGTCTTGTTTTGCAGGAATGAGGAGGCCGGGGAAGAAGGGCCACGTGCAAGTAGGATAGAGAGGGAGGACATGGGCATAAACACAGCACAGAAGCAAGGGGGGCGTTGACTCCATGAAATACCCAGGATACGGGAAGACCAGCCTTCCCGCTCCCGGCCCTGCACAGCACACTCCTTCCTCTGCATTGTCCTGACTGAAATGGTTCCAGGGTAAATGTGTAGCAATTTAGTACTTAGACCAGAATTATGGTTTTCTCAATGACCCCTGTAGCATTGGGACACATGGATCGTATCTAATGAGGATAGATTATCACTATGAGCAGAGGGCTCACAGTGAAACCTCAGTTTTGCTTTCTCCGTGGTGTCCATTCCAGATTTCGGGGCAGTTATCACAGCCAGAAAGTGGATTTCTTAGAGTCAATGAGTGTTTTAGAAAAAAAGTAAAAATTTTATGAATAAGGAATGAAATTGCAGACATGTTTTGAAATTTATTTCCAAATGTTAGAGAATGCTGATAACTTGAAACCCCCGAGTAAAAGTTAGAATTAGGTCTTTATTTATCTTTTCTGCACTTTTGTTTTGTTATGTTTTGGGGGGCAAGGGAACTTTTTTCAAATAAAACAAAAGAAATGCTTTAAGACAGAGATGAAACATGGACCAAAAAAGCAACCTTTCTAAACAAACATTTTCCTGAGGAGAGGAAGATGAGCCGGAGAAGCAGTGGAAAGGAGAAGGCACCTTCAGAAGCAGAAACACAGGCCCTGCTCCGAGGCTCAGCCCCATCAACGCACAATGTCTGCAGGAGAGGCCATGTTGCGAGAGAGCCTCTGGGACAACCAACCAGGGGGGCTGGTTTAGTCATAGAGCTGCTCTGTCAACAAGCTGAGGGCTTGCTCTTGAATTTAAAGGGCATAAGTACAGCCTCTCACCTCCCAGCCATAAATGCAAATATTCGTCATCCACACCAAAAAAAAAAAAAGATGAGAAAAAGGAGCCTTAAACTGCAGTCTATTGCAACCCAGTCACCCAGAGAATCTGCTGGCTCCAAGCTCATAGCTAAGGTTGCGGAAGCTCAGCTTAAAGACTCACTCAGGCCTGATCTTGATCTTGCAGGACCAGACTCACAATTTCTAGAGTTTTCAAAAATCATAATACGTTATCAAAACAACCTACACATTTATCTTCGAATATTTACCTAAATTCCTGGGATGTGTGTGTGTCCTGTAGGAACAGCAATGGGCAAAACCAAGGGCTCTGAATTCTGTGTGGGGCAGGCAGCAGGTCTCCTCAGTGATCACCCTCAAGTTTACGTTTCCAGGGACGCTTAAGTAATGGCTTCAGAGCCCTCGCGAAAACTGCCCAGCAAGTTCCAAAAAGCATCTGCATTCACAGGTGTTTAGTATAACATGGCGTATCTCCTATTTGGCAGAGACATTTTAACATGTGCCGTGAATATCTAGTTCTCAGGAGAAAGAGTAGAGAGAAACAGAAAACAGGGATCCAAATCCCAGCTCTGCTAATTCTAATATTTGGCTGTGACCCGGTTTCTTCATTGTCCTAAAACTGAATTAGTGCTGTAAGACTTTGTTGAAAAAAGCATACGGAAACTCCTGCACCATGAGTGTTTCACTCCTTCCTTTTAGAGATGCTATACATATAAAGCAGGGTTGCCTATTTCAACTCATCCTAAACTCAGATGTACAAGTAAAATGGAATTATGGTTATTCTATTAATTATAAGAGAGTACTAAGGCCAGTCCAGATTCAAGGGAAAGGGGCTCAGATTCCACCTCTTGGTGGAGTGTGGCCAGTTCACATTTTAGAAGGGCATGTGGAATGAGACATACTGCTGTAGCCATCTTTGGAAAGTACGGTCGGCCACACATGGCTTGCTGCATAACCCAGTTTTGAAGGTCAGAAGCTGAGTATAGCCTCTTGGTATTTTCTTTGTAACAAATTCCAATTCCTCCTCAGGCAGACAAATGCTTACAGGGGACTAGTACAAAGGATTTTGGGATTCAGGAAAACAAAAGAGAAAAGCACATTAAGTATTATAAAACATTCTCACAAATGCAGCTATGACTCAGATAAATTGACAAGGTTCTTGAGCCAAGACAGAATTGCTTGGCTTCCTACAGGTTTAGCTAACAAAGTAAGAGGGGTAGAGCAAACTTTTATATTTAATTAGGTTTTCTTTAAAATTATTTTTATTAAAGCAGTATTGTCTCAAAGTTGATATAGCTTTGTGGCTCAGTTGGTCTCCCTTCTGAAAAAGGACTGATTCGAGAAAAAACTTTAATTTGAGGGTTCAGAAAAAAACATTTTCCCCAGAGAACACATTACTTGGTTAAAAAAATGTTTAAGTCTGTCTAAGTTATTTTTTAAGCAGAAATACATATTAGTCTAAACAATGAGACATGATTGTGCACAGCAAAAGAAACCAGCAACAAAACAAAAAGGCAACCTACTGAATGGGGAAGATATCTGCCAGTGATACATCCAACGACAAGTTGATATCCAAAATATACAAGGAACACATACAACTTAATACCAAAAAGCCAATCTAATTAAAACACAGGTAGAGGACCTGAACAGACATTTCTCCAAAGAGAACATACAGATGGCCAATAGACATATGAAAAGATACTCAGTGTCATTAATCATCAGAGAAATGCAAATAAAAACCACAAGGAGATAATCACCTCACACCTGTCAGGATGGCCATCATCAATAAATCAACAAACAAGTGTTGGTGAGGATATGAAGAAAAGGGAACCCTCTTGCACTGTTGGAATTGCAAATTGGTACACACTCTATGGAAAAAGTATGGAGGTTCCTCAAAAAATTAAAAATAGAACTACCTTATGGCCCAGCAATTCCACTCCTGGGTACCTATCCAAAGAAATCTAAAACATTAATTCAAAATGGCATATGCACTCCTATGTTCACTGCAGCATTATTTACAATAGCCAAGATATGGAAGAAACCTAAGTGCCCACCAATAGATGATTGAATGAAGAAGAAATGGTACATATATACAATGGAGTATTAATTGGCCATAAAAAAAGAATGAAATCTTGCCATCTGCAACAATATGGATGGTCCTAGAGGATATTGTGCTGAGTATAGTAAGCAAGACAGAAAAAGACAAATACCACAGGATTTTACTTACATGTGTAATCTAAAAACAAAATAAATGAACAAACAAAACAGAAACAACCTCATAGATAAAGGGAACAAACAAATAAATGTTTGTCAGATGAGAGGGGGTTAGGGAACTGGGTGAAAAAAGTAGAGATTAAGAGGTACAAATTGACAGTTACAAAATAATCATGGGGTTGTAATGTACAGCATAAGAAATATAGGTAATAATGTTGTAATGACTATGCATGGCAGCAAGTGGGTACCAGACTTGGGGTGGGGGGAACACTTCGTAAGTTACATAAATGTCTAACCGTTATGCTATACGCCTAAAACTAATATAATATTGAATGTCAACTGTAATTGAAAAATAAAATTTTTCAAAATAAAGTCCTTGATAAATCTAAAAAAAAGACATGACTTAAATTACAGTCAGTTTTATTCCACACAAAAAAATTGAGCATCTACTTGCAGTAAACAAAAAACATGTTTTCCTTGCTTCCATGAAGCTTATATAAAACAACATTCCATGTTGTTTCACTGAGATATTCCACAAGAAATTAAACTGTTTTTTAAAATCATAACATTTCTTGGTAATGGCATTAAAAATCATTCCCTTCCAAATGGCAAAAATAAATGATTCCAAAAATTAGAAAGGTATAAATGATCATCAGTGGTTTGCAGTTATTTTGGCCTAGTTTAAAAAAGAAATGCTTAGGAGAGTAGTACCAAACCTATCTTTCATTTATATTTTTATTAATTATTAGTAAGAGTTTTTGCATATATATATGTATGTATGTATGTATTTGGTGATGGGCACATTGTAAAACTATATTCAGGTTCCTACTAAATTTGACTGATTAGAAAAGTCAACAAATCTGAAAATAGAGAAAATTAGAGTCATTAGTATAGATATGAAAGGAAAATACAATTGCAATGAAGCCAAAAGTAATTAAATAATTACTGAAGCATTGAGAGAAGAGAAGAAGGTTGTTTTTGCACCAACTTCAGAGAAAGCACAGGGAAAGAGCAGGGCATTCAAGAATCTGCGTCCACGTTGCAAATTAGTCAGGCCATTTTTACCTTTATCTATCCCCATTCCACACTTTTTTTTTTTAAATTGGGGAATTGGGGGAGGGGAACAGCGTTGGGTAATTGAGGAAGGGGAACAGACAGGTAGACAAATTGCTGTTTTGTTCTTCAGTCTAGTTGTGGAGGACGTCGCTTCACTGGCCCATGTTAGTATGATCATTGTGCTCTTCCCGGGTGAGGCAATCAGTCGCTGGTCATAGGTTGGTCACTCACTGCGGCTCCCAGCAGCTCACACCGGCTACCAGCCGCTCACGCTGGCTGCCAGCCACTCACGTAGCTCATGGCAGCCCACTGCAGCCCTGCTGTAGCTTACTGCAGCCCTGATATCAGCTCAGAGCTGGTGCTCCCAAGAGAGCTCTTAATCAACTGAGCTACTTGACCGGCCCCCCATTCCACACATTTTTGATGGTTCATCTCAAATCCCACCACCCTGAAGCTACCGCAATATTTCAGCCCTATTTTATTGCGATGCCTTACTGGCATGCCAAAGCTCTGCCAGATCATGTGCTTCCTATTCTGGCCATTGATTACGCCCCATTTTGTGTCATTTTCTAATTGTCATATATGTAAGCTTTGTTAAACCAACTCCCAAGTGCCCACAGTAACCATTCTCCCCTAGTTGTTGGCTACTAGTGGTCAGCAACAGAGAGTCAGAGGAGAAATGAGTAACCTTCTTTTCGTAACACAGGAACATATCAAGTGAAAGGAGGTACAAACACGAGTATCTTGGTGAGCTGGGTGAAATCTGTGAACTTTCTTCAGGTATTCTTTATAAAGCTCCTGTGCAAAGGCAAGTCTCAAGTGGGCAACACTAACCGGGCACCATCCCCAGCCTTAGCCCAGCCTAAACCAACAGAACTGTTTTCTCTGACCTCCCTGCCCACACATCTCGCCTAGAATGGAGGCCCAGAGCTGCACCATAGGTAGATAATGGTCTTAAATGGTTTAGGCAAGGTGCTCGGGGAGTTGGCAGATAGTTTACTCCTCAACTAGGTGAATACTCATGTGGGGAAGGAAAAGCTTTTCCTCTATCCTCTTAGGTTTAGCAACCGGAGGCTGCAAATTAAACTGATAAAAGACAGCTTAACAGGAGACAAGCATACAAATGTATTTGATGTTCATATTTTTACATGACATAGGCAGCTTCATAGGAAAGAAGTGAAAACCCCAAAGAAGTGGTTAGGCCTGAGCCCTTATATACCATTTTAACAAAGGGTGATACATAGAGGGCAATAGAAAAGGGGTTTGGGCTTTTAGGGGTGGTAAATTGAGGGAAAGTAAATATATAGGGAAAAGTAATAGAAGGGTCATTTAGTAAGGTGTGTTTGTATGGACTGATTTCACCATCAACTCCCTGTCTCCAATGATGATAAAATGATACAGGGAAAGCACCTCTGTCATGGGAAATTTATGCTCTGCTTTTAGGCAAAAAGGGGAGAGGGAACATGCCCTTCCTGCGTCTGCTATTTAATTTCTTTCAGCTCAAAATAATCAGTATGTAAAAGCAGCATATTTTTAGGTGGCATGTCCTGTTCCCCTTCACTAGCTACCAGTTCAAACTGAAAAGCTCTGTCCAATCATTTGGTATCATTTAAGAGTGTTTTTCAAAGAATGATCTTGGGATCATCTGCATCAATATGATGAGAGACACCACTTCAGAATCCTGGGTCTACCACAGACCAGCTAAACTGGAATATCTGGAGTGGGCCCAGAACTCATATGTTTAAAAAGCTTCCAAGCAGGGCCAACTGAGTGGCTCATTGACTAGGAGTTGGCTTGGGACACCAGGTCTAAGCAGCAGGGCCCCGGTTCAGATCCCACATTAGGGCCAGTGACACTGCGCCCTCTACAGCTAAGATGGTGAACAACAGCTCAACCTGGAGCTGGGCAGCCATGAGTCGCCAGTGACAGCATAGGCTGCATTGCAGTGGGACTGGCTGGCAGTGGGTATGAGCTTTCATGAGCTGCCGTGAGCCACTGTGAGCGGCTGTCCAATGGCTGGGGAGTGACTGCCTCACCCAGGAAAAGCACAATGATAATACCAACATGGGCCAGTGAAGCAACGTCCTCCACAACTAGACTGAAGAACAAAAGGACAGCAACTTGTCTGTTCCCCTTCCCCGATTCCCTAATGCGTTCCCCTCCCCCAACTCCCCAATAAAATCTTTTTTTAAAAAAGCTTCTAAGCAAGGCTTGGATTTTTTATTTCTTTTGTGGATGGAGCTGCTCTCATGTACAGTGAAGAATGACTAGAGTTGCATGGCAGCCTCCTTTCTGTGGGGGGTGTGTGGCAGAATTCACTACCATCCCTACTCGCCCCTTCACTCACCACCTTCACCTGACTGGCCCAAGCAGGAATTTGCATATTCAACCACTGATGGAGAGCCTTCTGGGTTTTGTGATGAGGGAGGACCAGCAGCCTCTGAAATAGCATACTTGCTAACAGATGTTTCTAGAAACCTCATCTGCCTAATTTACTTTAGTTCAGAAAAAAATTCAAGTTAGCAATGCAGTGACTCTAATATGGCAGACGGCTACTTTTTTAGTCTCTTGGGACTCGGGAAAAGCTTATGACCCTTCTGTCTTAGTACCCCAAAGCACTGTCAGCAAGCTGTCCAAAAACTGATTTCCAGAGCCTTCTCTGTGGTTGATGGCTGGAACAAGGGAATCAATACAAAATATCTATGTCACCACTTTTACAGCTGCTGAGAAGTCATTAGGGAATTTAAGAGGCAAAACTATGACAGTGTTCCAAAAACATGTTAATTCTGACCCTTGGGAACAGAGGTCAGGGAAAAATCTTATAGGAGTAAGAGACAGGCAACTCTGCTGGAAAATTAATAACCGTCTACTTCAAACTGATGACTCATGATGAAACTGTACATACATCCACATAATCAGAACATATTTTGATTAAAATTATTTTGTCTTACATACAAAGCTGATTATGCTTATCTCTACCAAAAATATAGTATTTAACAAATATTTCATTAATAATATTAACCAAATTTTTAAAAAAATATTTTATTGGGGAATGGGGGAGGAACAGCATTGGGGAATCGGGAAAGAGGAACAGACAAGTTGCTGTCCTTTTGTTCTTCAGTCTAGTTGTGGAGGATGTCGCTTCACTGACCCATGTTGGTATTATCATTGTGCTCTTCCTGGGTGAGGCTGATTCGTTGCTGGCAATTCACGGCAACCCAGCTCCAGATCAAGCTGTTGTTCACCATGTTAGCTGTAGAGGGCGCAGCACCACTGGTCCTCATGTGGGATCCGAACCGGGGCCCTGCTGCTCAGAGCTGGCGTCCCAAGCCAACTCTTAACCAACGTGCCACTCGGCCAGGCCTTAACCAAATTTGTAAACAAGGTAAAAATTAGCCATAATCTCACTCCCCCAACAAAATGCTATTTTTTCTTATTAGCTCTCTGTACATAGATATATTTATACACATACCTAGTTTATAATCAAAATACTATATCTTATTGTCTGCTATTTTAAGATCTTTTAGATTTAAGTACTATGCAGATCCCAAATATGATCAATAAATTGGCATATGTAAGAGAATAATTATTGAGGAATATAAATCTTCAACAATAATAACCAAACAATCTGGAAAGAATGTAAGAGCTGGAAGCTATAGAACAGTGTTTTTTCCATTCTTGGATCTGGGTCTTGACATATACAACATGCTTGTTTAGAAAAACAAACATACAAACAGAAACCATTTCTGCCCTCATTCAAAGTTTATTAAATGGCCTTCCATTTACTTTCCTAAGTGCTCCTTACTGAGCATCACGTTCGTTTTCACATACCTTCTATGTGTATGCATTCATGGAACATGTATGGCACTTGGCAGTGAAAGTCAGGCAAGGTACCTGTTGCTGGACTGGTCTTCAGCAGAGCACTGAACACCCAGTGTGACTATGAAGTGAGAAGTAAATACCCACAAGATCACCGCCTGCCATAGCTACACACAATTTTCTGGTTTATGTGGCATCATAGAAGGAATAATCGACTGGGCAATTAGCAGTGGTAGTTTTATAAATGATGACACCAGTTATTCTGGGCAAGTAGAGCCTGGGAAGTACTCTAGAGCTTCCATGATCAATGTGAGTGAGTGTGGGGGTCCAAATTCTTACCTAAGCGGAGTTATTCTGGAGCATGTGCATTTAAATTTATTACCTCTATTTAGCTTTATTGCCTTTATCAGTCAAGCCTCATGTGGTTGCAAGTGTCAGGAACCCAAATTAAAGTTGCTTAAGCAAAAAAGAGAATGTATAGACTTCTGTAACAAAAATCTCAGGCATGGCTAGATCCACGTGCTTGGATAATGTCCACAGGAGCCACACTCTGCCCTTGTCTCCCAGCCCTGTTTTCCTCCCCAGTGGATCCATCCTCAAGCCTGCCATTCCCTCTGGACAGATGTGCACTCCACATGTGCATCCCGCATGCTTAGCAACCGCAGTGGGCTAAGAACTCCTCTTTTAGAACAATCTCACGTAAGTTCTGCAATTCTCTCTCATGGAGACATTTTTTGAATGAATAATTGTGATCGGATGATGTAAGATTTTGGATGGGCGTGCTTGGCTCACGTGGGCACCAGTGGAGCCTTGAGTAAGGTCAGCAGCACCCACCTCATACAGTCTGAGAGCAGGAAAATGCAATTATCCAAACAATATTGGAATGGCACTACTAATAATAGCACCTGACAAAAACAGACAAAAAATAGCTATCTGCTGCAAATGGAGGTGCTAAAAACTTGATCTCAAGCCCAGTCTTATGTGACCAAATTATAAACCAATAGTTTTTCAAAGAAAATCCAACAAAACAGAGGCTTTGATTAAAAACTGTTGAACTCTAATGTGGCCGCCAGTTAACATTATATTTAAATAAGTGAATTTCCTCATGATAAAAAGTAGCTGTGATAGGTAGAATAATGACCCCACCACCATTCTAAACCCTGAAACCTGTGGATATGTTACTTTACATGGCAAAAGGGACTTTGCAGATGTGATTGATGTTAAGGACTTCAGATGGGTAGATTATCCTGGCTTATTCAGGTGGGCCTGGTGTGATCACATGAGTCCTCAAAAGCAGAGAGCCTTGCCTAGCTCTGGTCAGAGAGAGATGTACCGTATTTGCCGGCGTATAAGACGATTTTTTGGCCCTGAAAAATATGCCTCCAAGTGGGGGGTCGTCTTATACGCCAGGTACACTTCAGATAGACTGCCCATAGTGCTTGCCCCGTGCCATAGTGGCCTCCCGATGCCCGCCCACTTCATTCCACATACCGTTCAGGCATCAGCAGCGCTGCTGGGTGTATGCTCGGCTGTTATGCGATTTTGCTGTTATGCGATTTTACCACACTCGCAAAATCGCACACAGCCGACCATACACCCAGTATGATAGCGCAAAATCGCGAATCGCGATTTATGTATATGTTTGATTACATACAGCCTTGTGACAGTTTTCCTGCATGTCATAAGCATTTGAATATAAATATAAATGTTGAAATCAAATCTGATATTGTTTTACCTTTTATTTGGTGTGTGGAAGGTGTGCGGAAGAGGGGGTAGTCTTATACGGCGAGTATATAACAAACTCTGTATTTTGAGTGGAAATGTTAGGGGTGGAAATGTTAGGGGGTCGTCTTATACACCCAGTCCGCCAGCAAATACGGTAATCGATTGTGAAGAAGGGACAGAGAGATGCGACAGTACTGGCTTGGAAGACAGTGAAAAGGAACCAGGAGCCAAGGAAGGTGGACAGCGTCTGGAAAATGGAAAAGACCGGAAACAGAATCTCCCTAAAGTTCCCAGGAGGAAGTGGCCCCGGTGACTTTAGCCAGGTGAAACCTATGTTGGACTTCTGAAGCACAAAACTGTTGGATAGTAAACGTGTGTTGTTCAAGCTGTTGGTTAGGGTGATTTGTTAGAGCGGTAATCAAACACTCATACATCCCATGGCCTAAATCCTCAGGACATGGCTCAGATTGAAGAACCTTTCGTCAGAGACATGTAATACCCACTGAAGATATATGTCACCCACCTTTCCTAGCCTCCGTGCAGTTAGGTCAGGTCATATGATTATCTCTGGCCAATGGGCTGTGAGTTTAAGTAACACGCAAGTACGTCACGTCCCCAGACGAGACAATGAGATGCCCCACACACACTTCCCCCAGGTCTTTTGTTCTCTGTGCAAACCGGAAGGCTCATGTTGAGATGGTGGTGAAATAAGACGCAAACATCCTGGGTCCCTGAGACTGCTGAAAACAAACTGGGTAGCGAACTTGCAGAAGATTTTTTGCATAAGTGAAAAATAAATTTTTATGTTTTAAGTCACTGAAGTTTCCAGATTTATTTGTTTCTCTAGGATAACCAAGTCTATCCTGAGTATTATACTTACTTAGAGGAAGGCTATCCCAGGAGACAAAGGATCCAGCCTATTAAGTTTAACATGAAAACTACTTTCCAAATCTATCTCTTATTAACCTATTAAATTGCATCTTTTATGCTTCAGTTTTTCCCTGTACATGTAGTTCAGATACATATAATTTTATATAGCACTTGAAAAAATGTTGAATATTAATGACTATTCCTTTTATCTGTGTTCTTTATATCATACAATAATGAATTTGTTTAGAAAATAAAAGTTTTACATTTTATTAAGAAATAATATTTTTGTTTTTCTTTCATTGACTGGTAATGATAATGCAACTACTGCGCTTCCAAGTCAAGTTTATCTGATGAAAATTTATATTTAAATGATGAAAATTGCTTTTTTTGATCAATACTTCACATTTAAGAAATTTGCTGGGCGGGCTGAGTGGCTCAGTTGGTTAAGAGCTCGCTCAAGAGTTTGAGCTCTGAGCAATAGCAGTTCGATGCCCAGCCCAAGCTGAGCTGCCGCTAAGCTGCCAATAGGTAGCAGGATGACTCAGCTTAAAAAACAAAAAAAAGAAGTTTGCCAAGATATTCATGAACTGTAGCAAAACAGCATGCATATAGCCATCAAAAGGTACAACTGACAAGGAAAAGTAAACTCACAGTCTGTAATGCTTTTCTAAGAGAACTGGAATGTAAAAAAGTAAACCAAACCTATAGTCTATTTTAAATAGAGTAATGGCTTAATATTTTCCATTTAATCATCCAAGCTGATAATAACAGATCAAGGAGAGCCAGAGACTTACCCAGAAATTAAGTAGTAATTTAAGCCAAGTAGCCAATAGGGACAGAGATAATAACTAAGGGCAAATCTAAGTGTAGGTAGAGAGCAACTATTTTGTTAAGGGCAAGCTAGATTTACATAATCAAAACTCATATCTTTTTTTGTGGTAAAATATACACAACACAAAATTCACCATTTTAACCATTTTCATATGTACAATTTGGAGGCAATACATACATTCGCATTGTTGTGCAACCAACACCACCACCATCCATCGCTAGACATTTTCCCTCATCTCAAACAGAAACACTGTGTCCATTCAACAATAACTCCTCTTTCCCGGCACTCGGTAACTAACCACTGCTCTATTTTTTGGTCTCTATAATTGGACTATTTTAGATACCTCCTATAAGTGGAACCATACGGTATTTGTCCATTTGTAACTGGCTTACTTCACTAAGCATAATGTCTTCAAGGTTCATCCGGTTGTAGCGTGTATTGGTATTTCCTTCCATTTTTAGGTTAATGGAATAGGAGTGATGGTCTGTGTGTGCATATACCACATTTTGTTTAGCCATTTATTTGTCAATGGACATTAGGGTTGTTTCCAAGTTTTGGCTATTGTGATTAATGCTGCTATGACCACTGGTGCACAAATATTTATTGGAGTCCCTCCTTTCAGTTATTTTGGTATATACCTAGGAGTGGAATTGCTGGATCATATAGTAATTTTATGTTTCATTTTTTGAGTAACTGTCATACTGTTTTCCACAGAAGCTGCACTGTCTTACATTCCCACCAGCAGTGTGTAAGGGGTCCCATTTTTCCATATCCTTGCCAACATTTGGTATATTCTGGGATTTGGGGGCTGTTTTTCTTTAGTTTGTTTTGATAAAAGCCATCCTAATGGGGATGAAGTGCTATTTCATTGTCATTTTGAAAAAAAATCACATCTTTTTACCACTGAAAAGTCCTAGCCTTGCCTTTATTTTAATGTGCCATTGTTTTGAATTTGAAAGTGTCTATCTTGCCACTATACAAGAGGAATCATACCAGTGAAGAAAGTTTAACTAACCCACAAGTCAGCAGTCATTTTCATCCTTTTAAATCAACACAAACAAATAAATAAAATGATTCATTTGCTTAGGGGCTAATTTTTTCAAATTATCTCTTTTAAAACAAATTGAAGTGTTTTGTCTAACTTAAAAACCTCAGATTTAGATTATAAATTTATCTCAATTTAAATTATTAAGTTAAGTAATTAAAAACTGTTTTCTTATTATATTTTTTAGCTATTATAATTCAATGTCAGTATCATAGTATTTTAAGATGTATGGCAAAATCTTTCAACCATTTTCTTTCTTGAGACACTGATATAGATGCATGTTAAAGTCTGACAACAATTTCAAATTGTTACTTTAAATTGACTTTATCTTAATCAGCTATTTCAAGTAATTAAAAATTTTACCTTGATTTTACCTCAAGAGGTTTTTTTTCATTACTTTTTATTATGAAATACATACTTTTTAAAATTAGTTTCAGCTGTACAACACAGTGCAATAGTTATACTTTTTACCCCTCGAAGTGACAACCCCTCAACCCCAATCCGCAGCCCCACTACTCCCCAATATCATACATGTCTATTACAATTCCCTTGACTCCACTCCCACACTATACTCCACGACCCATGACAATGTATATATATATTCACTTATAGTTGACATACAATATTATACAACATCAGCTTCAGGTGTACAGTGCAGTGATCAAGTCTCTTCCCCATCCATGATGTGGTCTCCCTAACAAGATGTGACCACCTGACACCCTACAAAATATTTATAACATTGTTAATTATATTCCTCGAGCTGTCTTTCATGTCCCTGTGGCAATTTTGTAGTTACGTATTTATGCTGTCTAACCCCTTCCCCTTCTCCCTCATCCCCACCCCCTCCCAACTAGCAGCCATCAGTTGTTCCTCTATATCTCTGAGACCACTTTTGTTTACTTTCCTCGTTCATTCAGTTTTTTAGATTCCACATATAAGTGAAATCATGTGGTATTTGTCTTTTTCCTACTGACTTATTTCACTTAACATAATAGTCTCTAAGTCCCTCCATATTGTCCCAAATGGTGCAATTTCATTTTTCTTTATAGCAGAGTAATACTCCATTGTATAAATGTACCACAGTTTCTTAATCCAGTCATCTTACCTCAAGAGGTTTTAAGTTTCCATTAAGTACACTACCAGCAGCTAAAACTAGTAGACACCACATGAAAAATTAAGTCACCAAAAATCTTTGGTATGATGATGACTTTTCTCTAAATGGCACAACCCAGGAGACTTGTAAGAACCTTAGCCCTTCGATAATCAGTTGAATCATTATGAAGTGACATGCCAGATATTTGGTTTGGCAACCCACAGCATTCTGCCTTTCCCGACACAATAGGAGCGGTGTATACACTCTGCAGATAGGGTTAGCAGGTTGTAATAAATAGGAAGCATAATTGTGAAGGAATGCAGGAGATTATGGTCTGCTCAGGATTGGCGTTTTCTAAGAATATAATCACAACTCAGAGAGGCTTTATGCTAGCCTCTTGCTCTCCTGTAACAGTGAAGCCATCTGATACCTCACCTTAGACACACACAGACTATACACGCTCACGTTTTACTCAGATCTCGGACAGCTAACTGTATGGTTCTTTCCCAGAACAGATGATTATATTGAGGAGAGAAATACTCAAAACATACTAATAGTGTAAGCCCAGTCATTCCCCCAGTCCTGTAATGTAACAGCTCTTGAACTTGGGCCAAATCAGTTTCTCCCATAGGCACTCAGAGGCTTACACATTTTCACTAAGAATTACATGGAATATAGTTTATATAAAAGGTTTTTTTTCCTTTAATTATGACTTTTCATTTTATTTTTCTATCTCAAATTTTCTTTGGCCATTAAGTGTAGGCCTTGAGACTAAGGCTTCATTTTCAGGATACGGCAGAGTAGCAACTGTATAACACAAAGAATAATTGTTTAACTCTGGCATTAAAACTGAGATTTTTAAGCTCCGTGGGGAGATAATAGGTTTGAAAACCAGGCTTTGAGGAGAAAGAATAATTTTCTCAGACTCTCATATTTTTATAGGTTGAGTCACATGAAACTTCTAATATTCAAGCATTTTTGAATATGGAAATGTATTATTAGTAAACCTATCATGTATACCAAGAGCCCAAGCTGGGAAAATTGGCCCTAAATTATATCATAGAGAAGGAAGAGAAATCATGTGGTGTGATGTGGAGAAAATTCTTACTTTACTGTTGCTAGGAGAAGCCAAAGAGAAAAGAGAGAGGAACGGTCTGTGAAGACAGACATGAGGTCAGACCCCTGGGAGAAGGCAACGGGCAGTGGTATAAACACCCCGTTAGATTGTTGAGTAATTCACTGCTTTACCCCCAGAGCCTGAGAGTCTGCCTTCCAAGATACACCATGCTCACTTCTTGTAGAAATAGAAGCACTTCTTGTGCCCCAAGTCTCACACATACCATCAAGGAAAGGCAGCCGTTCTCATGTGCCCCAATTGGGGTAGGGGGTTAGAGGCAAAAGAGCTGAGGCCTGAAGAGGTCTAGGGTTGGGACAAGGAGATGGCATTAAGACCTAGAGAAGGTGGGCTATGTCAGAAACTAGGGCCTTCAGGCCAGTTCCAGCGCAACATCTGCAAAGCAGGTGAAAGCAGCCAGAGCTCCGCAGATGCCAATCACCAAAGGACATGGGAACATTGGGATATTGACCACAGCAGGATGACACAAGTGTCAGATGTCTTTCTGTTATACACAACAGGATGGTATATGAACTTCTGAAAGACTTTACCATGGAAAAGTATAGGAGAAGGTGGGTTCTCAGAACACATTTAGATCCTATAGGGACTTTAAGACTACCAGGGCATCGTTACCCTGAGTGGACAAGTTCAAGTTCACTTTTTCCTCCTGCTGCCAAGTGAGAATAGACGATCAGTAAAAAGTAGAAATCAATGAAATATTTAGATATACCACACTAGATTTAGATAAACATGTTCTTTGAAAGGGGTTTCATTTAGGAAACAATTTTTTTCTATTTTTAACATGTTTGTAACTTTTAAATTTGCTGTCTAATTTGCAGTCTTTTGTGCCCTTAGAATATGATGGTCCCAATACTAAAAGCTAAAAAAACTATAAAGTTAAACAATGTGCCCACTGTCATTAGCTAGTTAATGAAATAACTAGAAGCAAAACTCCTATTTTCTGGCACCTGGTCCAGGGCATTTTCTAATAAAGAGGTTTTTGTTTTGTTTCTTTGTTTTAGCTATAAAGTGCTAATACAATGATGTACTAAAGTTTACTAAGCTAATGGTAAATGGCTGTTTTCTTTCCTGGTCAAGATAGAGAATTAGAAAAATTCAAGACTTGATAGAATGGTATATATATATATATATATATATATATATATATATATATATATATATATTACTTCTTAGAGAAAACCAGAATCTCAGTTCATCTTTAAGATGGTTTTTCTTGTCTGTCCTATGAAAAAAAAAATCAATGCAAGTATCAAATTTCAGGATTTTCAAATGTGCTCGTTTTAATTTGGCAGTTTTTTTACTTTCTCTGTGCCTGCCAAGGCAAGTACCTGTGGGAAAGGTTATGTCAAACGCAGACAAACTAGAGGGTGTGCCTATGAGAAGATGGAAATAATCAGAATGCATTACAAATAAAAGTTGACTTTTCTGAGGCTTCAGATCCTCAAAGTCATCTCAGATCTGCATTTTTTGCCTGAACCTAGGAGCTAGACCTTTCTCGTCTTGCCTGTACATCTGCAAAATGATGTATACCTTTATGGCTTTCAAGGTGATATATTGTAAAATCTTCTGTTTACATTTAAACCGGATCGCTCTGTAGTGGGTCCCTAGAAGCCTTCGGCATCCTAACTTAAATAGGAAATGCAAAAGCTCAACAGACATGGATGGGTGGCAGTGCTTTATACTGGCTTCCTGAATAATTACAAAGAATTCGTGTTCAGATGACACCAATGCGCTACCTTTCTCCGATCTGTTAGTTAATGTATCCATCTTTTTCAACCAGTGATTAGTATAGAATGATGCAATACAAAAGGAAACGTCCAGCTGTGCTTCTAAACGGTTGGGTGTGTAATAGGGAAATCCACACAATAATCAACTCCCAGTGTTGAACCAGCAATTGTTCAGAGCTGAATAAATACACAGGAGTTTAAATAGTTGTCGGTAGCCCAATTCCCCAGACCATTCCCATTGTTTCCCCATTACAGTAAACATAAGGGTTTCTTTTCCCAGGCAGGAGCCCTAAGAAAGGTGGTATCCAGTAGCAAACAGTGGACCACTGACGGTCCAGATGACAGTATTTCACATGACCCCATCCACAGGCGAAGAGCAGTTTCTGCCAAACCATAACCCATGGGAAATAGGCCTTTGAGGTTGTTTAAAAGGGGCAGGCTGTGAGAGAAAAGCCTATTTCCTTTCTTGGAGCCTAATTTAGCTGGAAAATGAAGACAGGCAGAACGTGCGTTTCCTGCCGTTTCCTGCATTGTGTAAGTTTGTTAGACATAAACAAACTTGCTCGGAATGACTTATGTTAGCCAACTGATGTATTTAATATAAAATGTGACCGTCCAGCTATAAATAGCACATCATCCAATAAGAATGCAAAATAGCTCCCGCCGATGCTCTTTCACAATCAGGCCAATCATCAGATCCTAGAACGGAGGTCCTTTCTGCAATCTCACAAGGCATACATTGAGTCCCACAACACTGCTAAGATGTCAACAAACATTTGTGCAACACCCATGGTGGGCCACGTCACTGTGGGAGACTCAGCGATAAGAAGCTCGGTGACCCCGTCTCTATTCCCAGGGGGGTTACATGCCAGAGGAGGAGACAGAGATATAAACAGGCAAACACTAACAATAATCCAGCGTGTTCTGATGGCTGAAAAGATGCTGAGAAATAAATGTGCTGCTGCTATGTAAACGTGGGAAAGCCTCGTGATTCTGGAGATATTACCACTTCCTTGTAATCGAAATGCACATATCCTAGGTCCTCTCCTATAAGTTAATTACGGGGAGCTAAAAATGCATATATTGAACCTTTCCCAGCACCACAAGTAGGTGCGCTCCATAATTTATATGTATTTATTGATAACTATGGATATAGAGAGAGAGGAGAGGAAGAGAATACCACCATTCCCTATTTTTGCCTTGTTGTATGCCTCTTTACCCATTTATTTTAAGTCCTATTCCGACTTGTATCCCCTCCCCGCCACCTCTCACCAAAAACAGTTTTTATCAGGAAACAACTTCAAGCAAGGAAATGCCATTGACCTCAGAGTAGTGTCTTCAGGCTGATGTTCCAGCAGCCTTTCTTTAAATCATAAATTGTGTGTCCAGTGGGTTATAACAGTTTTCCTGTTATCTCCAATGAGAACATGTTTCTGGATTTGGGGGGTGGGGAGGAAGAAGTTGTACTTTACACTTTATTGAGTGTGGTGTTTAAAGGTTATACCAAAGAGATTTGGGAACCTAAAGCCTTCCAGAAAGGCAGCGGCTTCTGCGTTTGCAGAAATCACAGAAAACTAGCTCCCAGATACTGGGAGGCTTCTAGTAACGGATGCAGCCTCTGTCTCTTGAACAGATTCCTTTCAGTGATAACAAGGTGTTCATTGGAGCTATCATATCCCAGACACCCAGGATTGCTCGGGAACAGGGGCTCTTCGCTCTCTGTTGAGATTGCTTTAAGCAACTGAAATTTCTGCTCTAGTTACTCCTCTTTTGCGCAGCTCTCAGGGATCCCCACGGTGCTTCCATTAAGTCTTTCTAGGGCTTGCTATGTGGTGCCCTAGAAAACATAACCAGGTTTGCATCAGACCATAGAAGAACCATGGCCAGCTTCAGTTTGCCCCTCCTGTGAGCCTGGTACTTAGGACAAGGACGTCTTTTAAATTTTACCCTGCAGCCATGCTCTGATGGAGCCCTGATGGACACCAGGTTCCATCATAAGAGCTTAACCCATCCAAAAGCTCCCCCACGCTATATTCATAGCTGGCCATGGTTGTTCGGGGCAGAGGGAATGTTGTATTTTACATGTGAACTTTCTAGAGACAGCATGATGCAAGGACAAGAGCAGTGTTGTTGGAGTCAAGCAGATATACATTTGAATCCCAGCTCAGTAATTCTCTGCTGTGAGCGGAGGTAATTCTGCAAAAGCAGGTGTTACGATGCCTGTAGTACTGATGGAGAAAATAAAGCCCAAAGAAGTTAAGGGGTTTGCTTCAAGACACATAATGATGAGTAGATGGCCCAGGGAGAATTCAAATGCAGGCACCATTTTATCATATTTCCTTCAATGAGGTCTTCACCTCCCTAGGGCTTGAATGTTCCACTTGTTGGGATTAATACCTGTTATAAACCTATATTTACCTCTTTCCTGTTGGTCACCTCAGTAACTAGTTTACATCATGAGGCCCCTTGACCACAAGAGAAAGACAATGTCATGAGTCCACTAGAAAAGAGTTGCTCAGGTTCAGTTTCGCCCAGACTGCTGCTTTCTACTAATGAGCGAGATTTTTAAACCCAGCTGCAGTTACTGTAGTTAAACCTGATGTGTAGAGTAAGTCTATTTGGAGAATTTTAAGACATATAACTTTGGACTCCCTGGAGACAGAGAGGAATTTAAAAGAATTTTAAGAAAATTCTTAGAAGATTTTTCTCCTGCATAGCTCTGGAGATCTTAGGCGTCTTTAAAAAGAATAGGTATTTTATATAGATTGGGATCTACTGTCAACTTCCTGAGATAAAACCAGATGAACTGCCTGAAGACTAGACAGTTTCTCCAACCAGTGGCTTGTGTGCAGAAGGGCAAAATGGAGCTAATGTGCTCGGCAAGACCCAACCTTCTTGATTCCTTGACTTATGCCAGGTGGGGGAAGATGGAAAAAGCTACCAAGAGCAGGGTTGAGGGGATATGTATGTCCACCCAACAATTTGAGGTTGTTTTGGCCCATGCTTGATAGTGTATGAATGTGTATAGAGATTGGGGCAAGGGGGTAAGATATTAAAATAATTAGAGGAGAAGTAGAATTAGGATAGCTTGATAAGTGTTCTAAAACCAAAATAACTGCTCCTTGCAAATTAGAGCAGAGGGAACAAGTAGGAGGGAAGATTGACCTGGTGATAATAAACTTCACGCGGGAAACAAGGTTCACAGTTTTTGCATTTGGAGCATTGACTGCTTCAGGATGTTTATCATTCAAGAAACTCACATCCCTGCTGAACAACTCTTGCTTTTACAGCCACAGATGGAAATTTCTTTTTTACTGTCTACTCAGACCAGGATAGGTCTACAATTTCTTATCTGAAACTGGGGGGCAAAATGTTTCAGGAGGCAGATTTTTTCACATTTGAGAGGTAATCCCAGTAGGACCTGGGTCAATATTCCATAATCAAATATATCAATATTTACATTGAATGGGATGTGTAAATACTATAAATAGCTTCCCATTAGTTCAGATCAGATTTTGCTGCCAAATAAATTCAGGTCAGGTCAGGTCAGATTTTGCCACCAGATGAGCCGTGAAAAACTCATTTTGCAGAGCTTTTAGGATTTGGGAATTAAAGCTACAAAATTGTGAACCTACACAAATGGAAACTTCTACTTGATCGTTCTATTAAATAGAAGCATCAGTTGATTTACAGGAAGATGGGGAATTTAGATTTGGGGAATGTGCTTAGAAATAGTAAATAGACAATAATAAAAATATAGGTAACATTTCTTGAGCAACTATTATGTGTCAGGTATTATTCTAAGAGTTGAATATGAATTAACCCATATAAGTCTCTTACAATGCTATGAGGTACTGTATTGATATATTAATAGGCCTATTTACAGATAAAGAAACTAAAGCACAGAAAGTTTAAATAACTCTGCCAAGTTCACACAGAACATGATTGGAGGGCCCCTAGTTTAAACACAGATTGCTCCCTTCCCCAAATATTAAGACTAGAGTCTTCTGTTCTACACAGAGAAAACAGCTCTTATATATCATTCTACTCACATTCCTTTCATCAATAGGAAACTAAGGGGTATGTTTTACGTTTAATGATACTATGATACTTCTTGAGATGCTTGATTTCTTCACGAAATGTCTTTTGTATTAGAAAACACCTGCAATTCTTTATCCTGAATCTAGGCCAATCAACAGATTATGGGCACAAACAAGCTTATTATAATAACATAAGAAGAATTGAACATTAAATTTTTTCCTTGAGGCTAGGGACTGGTTATAGTCACTGTTTTATCCCCAGGGCCTAACTTAGAGACGTGTGTAATAGGCACTTTGTAGAATGAATGAATGAGTTTAAGTCTCCAAAACCCCCCAAAATAAACAAGTCTCATTCAGAAATGCTAATTTATATTATTTCATTTATTTACATTTTTCTCTTAGTGGATGTTAAACCATTTGCATTTTTTATGAAATCAAACTTTTATGTTAACTTGTTTTTATCTAAAAGTATAGCATTAATGGAAGGGAGGTTAACAGCTTTGCATTTGGTTGAAGGTATTATTTTAGCTGGTCTCTGCTGACTCCTGGTCATGTTTATATGCTGTATTTATAATTTACATGGAATGTGTGACACATCCTGATAGGATCAGGCCTTATTCAAGCAGCACTTGGAAATGATGCTGCTTATCCAGTTTTACCACTCCAGGTACTTGATTGCTAGGGTCAGGTGCTTCCACCTGGTTCCCATGCCTATCTCTAACAATATCTGAAGGGTTCTTTGACTCAGAACTTTGTCAAGATGAAAGGATTGAAAAGGCCTGACACTACACTATAAAACCTACTATATACAGTTTTCTAAATTTACCTTGAGCAAACCATGTAGTTCTCATATTAACGCCTAACCCTATTCATTAAAAAATGTGTGGGTAATAAAAACAAGTGCTTCCTGGCCCTGTTCAGATTTTGTATCATTGCCATGGCTAGACAGGATACACCATGCTCTCCTACATCTTGCGTTGTCCCCATTTCAGACGCAAACGATAGAGGCACTCTCTTGCATCAGGGTTTCTGTACTCAGTGCAGAGAATTCTCAATCTCTGTATCTTCAGTTGTGAAAAATTCTCCCTCAGAGCACAAAATCTTTCTCACTGAAGTTCTACAGCAGAGTTTTGCTACTGCGCAGGACACAGTCCCTATTTTTCAAAGCATCCTCGCAAAACTGTCCAATGACATCTCATTCCTGTAGCTTTTCCCTCTATTGTGCTGCTTCACTCTATCTCACGCTTCCTCTCTCCGTTCCTCTGTTATTTCTATCTAGTCTGTTCTGCAGGATTAGAATGGACTATTTTGACAGACAGTGTAACTTTCAGGTAAGTCCAGATAAAGAATTCCCCATTGAATAGTAGCCACTTACCCTCTGCTACTTCCTGTGTCACATTATCTACTTCCTCTCTGGATATTCTTGGACCTCACAGACACATGTTTACACATTCAGAGATACACACACCTGCACTCCTATACCATCCTCAAAGAGAGAATTATTTGAGGATTTAAGTTGTCCTATTGACTTTCCAAATATTTATTATACCTATTATTAATATAAGACTAATGTTAAGAATTTTTTTTAATTGTAATTGAAATTCTTACTTGGCAACATTCCTATTTTCTCCATTGGGGAGACTCATGCTCATATGCAAATATGTAACTTTGTGGTTTATCATCAATAAGGTTCAGGAAGCTGAAAAAGCTAAAGAAGAATTAAACAGTTATTTCTGCCCACATTCGATCTCTCTGGTTATTTTTCTATATTTGGAGTCATAGTGACATTAGAGGAATGCTAAATAAACTATTCACTCCTATTCACTATCTATTGAAGAAGACACTCATAATCATTATCATTGCCTCCAATTTAACTCAACAAGAATCAAGCACTTATCATGTACCCACAACTGCACAATACAGATGTAGTACGGGCTGTTATACCAGGCATAAGAAGCTGAAATGCCAACGTGTAAATTAGCAGTACATTATATTAAGTACCAAAATAGTTTAGAATATGTGCCCAGAAGTCTAACATCTCTAATACAATCATAGAATTCTAGAGTCAGGAAAATTTTTCATTGATTATATAGATCAATATTTTTGTTTGATAAATAAAAAGGCTGACACACAGAGAGGCTGATTAGTCCAAGATTTTAGGAAATTATGGTAACGGGCATCCATGTGGGTATAGGCCCTGAACCCACCACTTGTATCTTTTGGGAGCTGCCTTCTCTTCTTATACTGATTCATGTTAATTCATTTGCTTGCCCTTAGATACTATTAATTTGTGCAAGGGTATATTTGAGAATGTGTATGTATTTTTTACTTTATGATGTAAATGGTAGCCATTTTAGAAATGTTGACATTCCTGGCATTAAACATCACTGTGCACTAAAAAGTACATGCTACTAAAAATATTTCTTATTTATTTAGATTGCAAAACTCTTCAAATGATAAATATGAAAGCCAGATTTGAACCTAAACTAATTGAATTCTGTGTGAGTTCTTTGGCCAAAAAATAATTAATTCAATTTCCCCCAATATCAAAATGTCACAATGAATAACTTCTTGGTCTTTTTCAAAATCAATAAATTGCATCTTCTTACTCTGCTAGAATTTTGACACTGGTGTGTGGCGTTTACTAGATCTTGCCTATTAATTCAATTTTTATGATTTGCTTTATTTTAAGCTATCTTTCAGACAACAATTACACAATTTATCGAAACTCTTGCTAGGAAAATGACTACAATATGAAAATTATAGTTGGAAGAGGTCTTTGTTTATTCATTATTCATTCATTCATTCACTTCTCTTCTCAACTTCTTTCACTTCTGTCAGAAAAATCTGCTATAAATTGCATTGTTTTAAATGAATGACAATGTTATAAGTTTAAACATCAATTGCATAACCCATTCATTGATTCAAAGATGAGTTTATAATCTAATATGAGCCAATGGAATGTGAGAGATATTTATTGAAGTTTATAGGAAAGGAAGTCCTCCTGTTTTGTAGTAGATACAAATAGAGATGCTCTTTGACATTAGATAGAAGGAAGACAGTGGCAGTCATCTGGCTACCAGAACAGTTCCAGGCTTGGGAAGAAGCTGACATAAAGAAAGCAGAGAAGGGCCAGCCGAGTGGCTCAGTTGGTTAAGAACTTGCTCAAGAGTGTGAGCTCTGAACAACAGCAGTTCGATGCCCGGTCCGGGCTGAACTGTGGTTAAGCTGCCAACAGGTGGCAGGATGGCTCAGCTAAAAAGAAAGCAGAGAGACCAAAAGATCTTCAGTTACATTCCTGGGTCTACTATTCAAGCCTTGCCTGAAACTAGCCTTATCTCAATGCATTCTCTTACAACTGTGGGGGTTCAGAGCTAGTCACCCCAAGATGTGCGTCTGCGGTGTGTGGATTGTTTGAGCTAAAGACAACTTTAACTGCTGGTTCAGGAGAAACTTCTGCCCCTCCCTTGACTACTTGGAAGAACTTGAATTAGGGTCCTTGCCTATAATGGGAGATTATCAGAGATAACCTCTTCTGACCTGTCTGTAGGGCAGGACAAACTTCTATTTCCTAAACATCTGCTTTTCTCACATCCTGCAATGACCCTTTGAAGCCCCCAGGGTGCCTTGCCTCTTCCCTGGCTCAGAATACATTCTACACCCATGTTCCCTTTCTGTCCTCTCCTGCCAGTGAGGCTCCTTACATAGGTATGTATTAAATTTGGTTATTTCCTCTTGCTAATCTGTCTCATGTCTGCTTGATTATTAGACCAGCCAAAAGAACCTTGAGGGTAGAGGAAAGTTTCTTTCACCTTAACATTACTTAAGCCAGTTAGAGTTGGGCTGTCCGGTTTTTTGCAACAAAAATAAATAGTACTGAACGACATGCTTTTGTTGGCATTGTGTATAAAAGTTTTGTTCACAATGGCGACACTATTAGTCACCTACGCAGAAGACACTGCTCTTCCTCCTTTCTAAGAAGAAGCCCAATTTTTTTCATAAGTCAGGCAGATAATGTGATTCAGGGATCCTCCCCATCCACCCCAGAAGGTTAATGTTTATTAGTCTTAATCAGTCGTGGTGATGCTACTTCCTTGTCAAGGGCTGCTGTAGGAATAAAGGAGGATATAGCCATGGACAAAATATATATCAACAAAAGGCTAATTCTGCTGTGATCATCATGGAAGATTTCCTAACGCTGAAAAGGGGGAGACAAGACTTTGTTTTCCAACTTTTAGGCAATGTCCTGGGAAGAATACAGCTACCTTGCAATTAGGAAAAGCAGGAGAATCTAAGAGAAGCCAACCTGGCTTCCTTGAGCCACAGAATGAGCTAAGCCTGGAATTCCCCAGACTGCACCTTATGTGCAGGAATAAACTCCCTATTGTCTAAGTTGCTGATAGTCACATGTCCTGTTATTTGCCGTTGAAATCATCCTGATACAGGCAAAGACGATATTGATTGTCCAAGTAAAAATCACCTCACTTGAGTCATCAAACCCAATCTGAGCCTTCAAAACACAGATACTTCTACAAGTTTAAGCTCACTTTCTCATTTTAAGGTTTAAGTGATTGAAAGACTAGAAGTGACCAATTAATACATAACACAGATTAAATTTAAATAATTCCTATAATTCCTACATCTTCAACTAGAGACAAAATGAGAACTTGGCCTGCTGAAAATGAATGTGTCCCTAAGCCTTTGTTTATGCAGGTGGTTAGAACTAAAGACACTGGGAGGATCATCTTGGAAAGCAGCCAGAACAAATGCCCAAGAGTCTTAATGGTAACCCCGCTGCCAAGTCCGAAGATTCCTATTACCTTAGCATTTTCCAGATCCGAAATTAATAATAGATGGAAACAAAAAAGAATGAGATGCCTAGCCTGATGTTTTATTCTTTTAAAGCTAGGAACATTCCATAAACAATTGAGAAATGCTTAGCATATGAGCCCCATGGATATGTTGTGGCCCCAGATCAAGAGGATATGCTGATGGGACAAGGCTTACATGAATACCTGACAGTGGGGTGGGCATCGGGGTGGAGGGGTGACAATGAGGTTGAAAAGTGGCCTACATATTTCAGACTGCTGCTGTACAAAGATTCAGGTTGTACTAGTCATAATAATAGAAACAAAGGCAAACATTTACTCTGCTTTCGTGTGATTGCTAAACAAATTCTAAGTAAAATGGCAAAGTAGGTGCTCTGTAAATGTTCATTTCTTTCCTCACTTCCCTTTCTCCCTCTCTTTTCCTCTTGTCTTATAATTATGAAGGAAGGGCTATGGAAAAAGAAAAATCATAGTTATGGAAGTTCTTTGACACCTCTAAAAATTATAAATATTATTTTTCTAATATTTTTGTATAATGCACCCAAAATATATACAACAAAACTTCCCAGTATCAGAATGGAAGCACTTTGCTGAGCATTTCACTAGTCTCCTAGATAATATTTTGTGTTTCTCTAAAGTGCATTGGATTTAAGTCCAACCTAAAAAATAACTCCTTTACCATTAGCTTTGATAATATCCTCAAAGCATATAATTCAAGTAGGTAACTAATGGAAAAACATCTATGAAAATGAACATTTGTACCAAATATCAGATTTCCTAAATAAAGAAAAGCTTGTTTGAGTTCCCTCTTGGGGAATTTCTCCATCACTTTTGAATTATCTTTTGTAATTTCAAGATGAAATTACATCTTGAAATTTCAAAAAAATATAATCAAGCTGATAAAATTGGAATGGCATTCCACTGGGAGGAAGAATTGAAAGAACTGTGTTCCACAGGCTGTCCTCAAAAACGGCATTTTTATGCTGCCAATTTAACAACATAGCAGAGACATCCCTGGCCCTCACCCATCCCGGAGTCAATTTTTTACTGTTGTCATATTACTATAAAATTTAAACTAACAGCAAGTTGCCCAAAATAAAAGTGAGAATTAATAAAAATCAAGTTAGATACAATTACTTGTATAGGAGGTAAGATTGATAGGCAGTGGTCATTTTTGTGAGGTATTTCTCTCAAGTGTGCAAAGACTCCCCAACTTTGATGTTTTCCTACCCGTTCCGACTACTCTTGCTTCTCATGCACTTAAATCACTTTTATGGCTCCTTCTGTAAACCTACTTTTCTCTTGGTCTCTTCTGAATTGAACCCTGTAGATTTCAACAACCAGTGTCCAGTGCTCAGGCGTGCCACTACAAAGCCCGTTTGTATCATCTGATAAGGGGTTCCAGCTTATTAGTTTCTCTTGGCCATCTATTACATTTTCATAACATGACTAAAGCTGAGAATGAAATAATGGAGTTTGGAAAATTCCTTAATAAAATAGTACCCCAAAGAGATTAAGTACATAATTTTTGAATGAGAATTACAAGGGCACAGAAGTGAAGGATGGTGCCGGAGCATATTGCCTGACCTAACGGGTATGGAGGCAATAAGACAAGGTTAAGAGTTGAAATCAACAGGACTTTGTGATGAGATGGATGCAAGAGCATGGATGAACAAAGGAGAAACCTAAAGCAACTCTCAGATGTCTGACCTTAGCAAGTAGATGCATGGTGATGCCATTTCACTCAGCCGGTAAACCCTGGAAGAAGATCAGCTTTGAAGGTTAGATCATGAGTTCAGTTTTGTACATATTGTATCTGAGATGTTTATGAGATATATCAATGGAGTGTTGCAGGGTCCAGAGCTCAGATCTAACCTATAGTTGTAAATGTGGACATCAATCACACAAATAGATTGCAACCAAGGCTACAGGAGTTAATGAAAATGCCAGTGAAGAGAAAGAAGAAAGTTTAAGACCAGGAATGTAAGGATCTCCATGCAGTAATTGCTCTGAGGAGGAGCCCACAAAATGAGAACAAAGGCGAAGTCAGAAAGTTTGCAGGAAAAGAGTGTCATATTACAGAAGTCAAAGGAAGGGTGTTTTAAGGGGAGGTGTCAACAGTGGTGCATGTTCAGTGGTCATTTTAGATGAACACTGAAGCCAGTCCATTGGATTTAGAAACCTCAGCAACTTCAGCAAGGCCAAGTTTAGTGATCAAATTAAAAACAAAAGGTCGAGTGCAATGAGTTAACATGAGAAAAATATGAGGAAAAGGAGCCCAAATATAGACAACTCTCCCAAGAGATCTGACTGCAAAGGGGAGAAGAGTGAACGAGCAATAGCTGAAGAGGTATTAAGTACTGACAGAGTTTGATTTCCTTTTTAAGATGGTAACAATTGAGTAGTTTCCACACTAATTGCTTGGAGCCAGTAGAAAGGCTAACATTTATAAGGAAGAGGGAACAATAACGGGATAAGATTCAAGAGGATGCAGGAAGGTCTGGAATCCAGACCTCTCTGGATATTTGGAAAACCTCGGTTGCCCTTAGTTGAAATCCAAGTCCACTGGTGACACTGCACCCAAATGAGTATTCTGTGCCTCCTACGATGGATAGATTTTTCTCATTACTCAGGTATTAGTTTTCCCCTCTGTAACTGTTTCCTATTACTGCTGGAGCAAATCGCCACACGTTAAGTTGCTTAAAAACCAAACACATTGATTATCTTATACTTGTGGAGGTCAGAAGTCCAAAATAGGTGTCCCTTGGCTAAAATCAAGGCTGTGTTCCTTACGGCAGACCTAGAGGAGGATCCGTTTCTTTGCCTTTTTCAGCTTCTGCCACTTGCATTCTTTGGCTGTGGCTCCTTTCTCCATCTTCAAAGCCACCAGTGCAACATCTTTAGAAATTTCTCTCTGACTCTGACCTACCATCTCCCTCTTATAAAGGACCCTTGTGATTACATTTGGCCCTCTCAGAGAATCTAGGAAAATCTTCCCATCTCAAAATTCTTAACGTAATCTCATATGCAGAGCCCCTTTTGTCTTATAAGGTTACATACTCACAGGCTTGAGGGCATCTTTGGGAGGGCCATTATTCCGGATATCTTTGTGGACATAATTCTGCCTCCCATACCTCCCTGTTTCTCAAGTACTCTGACAAGCTTGCTGAGAATTATGGATGGAGCCTTAAGAGTTTCCACTACTTGGTGTTTCATATAAGTGAAAATCTCAGTAATGAATTTCAGCAATGTCCTTCTCAAAGGACAGAATATTCCACACTTGGAGAATTTGTTCCGGATGATGTGACGATCCCACTTGGCCAGGTCTAGCAGAAGTTGGTTTCATCATTTTTAGTGTTCCAGGGCAAAATAAATGAACAACCCAAACAAATTCTGCACGATCCTTCAGCTGCTATTTTTAAAGAAAATATTGTTCTGACACTTGTTCATACAGCAAGAAAGATTTTATTCAGGACGATAGCAATAAGTGTCAAGACTATCACAATAGAAAAGAGAGGTTGGCTCGACTCTGAATATAACAAGGGAAAGTGGGGATTTATGGCCAAGGATCAGGGTGGCAGGATAGGTGAACAGAAAATGACTAAGGGGAGAAGCCAGGCAGGCCAGGGTGATCAGATATCACTTGAGGAGATGGTGGAGGATGAGAAATTGAATCAGATATTGAAAGTGATCAGATACCAAGGATGGGAGAATTCTCTCCAAAGTGACTTGGCAGGATTCTGGCTATAACTGGGCTCTTAAGGATTAGTCAAGAAAGGGGCTCAGAGGAGCCTAACTAAACTTCGGTGAAAGAGAACATCTTTGTCACTACAGTATTTTTTGCAATTTATTACATCTCACACACAGACTCCTTTACTCCATCCAAGGAGTACCAAGTGTAGATCTAGCAATGCATCTAGGGGGCTGGTAAAAATCAATGGTGCTATCATTGCCATCCCGGGGCTAATCAAAAGGAAGAAATTGAGGGACAGGGTAAGATTTAAGGAAGAGAAGGAACAGTGTGTTATGAGGCATAGTTGCCTGTGTCGCACAAAACTAAGTACATCTAAGTGTCCTGTTGCCAAGGGGCATTTAATAGAAGTGTCAAGTCAGCAAAATCAAAATTACTTATACCCCTTCTTCACAAACCACATTCCTTTTCATAGTTTAACTAAGTAAATCCTGATCAACAAAAATGATGAACGCTTTATCCCATCTTGCAGCATACACACACATACACACCAACTAATTTTCATTTTCATTATCAAAAAATAACCCTGCCAGGGCCGGCTGAGTGGCGCGATGGTTGAGAACTCGCTTGGGATGCCAGAGGGCCCCGGTTCGGATCCCACATGTGAGGGCCAGTGACACTGCCCTCCACAGCTAAGATGCTGAACAACA
>NW_017731371.1:5581038-5591407 GCF_001890085.2 Hipposideros armiger
CCAGTGAAGCAACGTCCTCCACAACTAGATTGAAGAACAAAACGACAGCAACTTGTCTGTTCCCCTTTCCCCAATTCCCCAGCACTGTTCCCATACCCCCAATTCCCCAATAAAAATCTTTAAAAATAAATAAATAAAAATAAAATAACCCTGCCAATACTATTAATACAGCATCATTTTATTTCTCAATGCCATATAACACCAGAAACTGTAACATCTTTTGAAAATTAATGCAAATAAACTAAATTGGCATTCCTCATTTTATAAGGACTTTGTCTCATATAACCCATGTATATGAGAAAAAAAAAGCAGGGGAAATTTTGTTAGACAATCTACTGCAACATGCCGAATAATGCAAAATCATCTCTACTTTTATTCCTCCAATTGTCTTGAGTCCATATTGATTCCAATTCAGATAAGCAAAGAAACAGCCCTTATCTACTGTCTCTCTTTTTTGTTCCTTTCTCAAAATCTCCTAGGTCTCTCCGTCTTGAATTTCCTGTTCTCCTAGCAGGATCCATTTTTACCTTTTGGCCTCTGGCCAAGCGGTCAGTCATTGCGTTCATCTATCATTCTCTTCAAAGGAGCCAGACCTAGTGGAGGGGACTTTAGGTCCTGCTGATAGGAAGAGGTAGGAGAGCTTACAAAAACCCTTCCTTCTGCTTCAACTGATTTCCTCTTGGCATAACTCAGGTGCATGTTTATGCTGACTGTGTTTGAGTCATTTCTCAACCTTGCAAAGAACTCCTTTAGAACCATCTGATGTGATCTGAGACCCTGAAGTGGGTGGGAAGGAACCCTGCTCCAGAAAGGGAGCTATGGGCTAAATTAACCTATGCATCCTACCTTCACCCTAGTAACACACTTTGCCCTAGTGGTGTAGACAGAAGGTGGAAAACAGCATTGCACTCAGTCCAACAGGCGGTATCTGGCCACCGGGACGTTCCTCCCACCATGTACCTGTCTATATTCATGTCGTGACACCATCTTTGTGATGTCCTGACTTCTTTTCCACACAAACAACCCTCCCCACCCCCCAAGCTACGGCCAAGGTTTCACGCATCATTCTGTGATGACGTTTGTACGGGTCTTCATGGACGTATGAGCTGACTCCTGCAAGCTCCAAGAAGAAAACCCTGGACTCAGATCAGCAGAAGGGGATTCATATCAGCAGAGGGCAGGGTAGTTGTTAAACTCTTGTGGAAGCTGGGGAGTCACCGGGTTTCCACCCCAAGGAGTGACCTCTCCCATCCCTTCTCACTCATTCCTTTTCCCACCCACTCCTCATGGGAAAGAAAAGAAAGACGCCTCTCCACACCACTTGTGAGGAAAGGGACCCATCCCTCTACAGGGAAACAGAAACAGAAGCAAAAACCAAACCAAACCTCAAATGCTGCTCCTTTTCTCTGGATACTCTGCAGATAATTTAGCCAAGTTAGAACTAGCAAGATGCTGGTGCGTTTTAAGCTAATTAGAGGAGGAGTGGATGCCGCGAGGACCATGGAGGCATTCAGTCAGAGAGTAACATTTACAGGCAGAGCCATGTCAGGTAACAAGGGAGAGGCACAAAGAGTGTACTAGACGTGCTCTCTCTTCTCCTGCTGTGGGTGCTGCAGCCTTGCCAAGAAGAGGCTTGTCTAGGAGATTTCTGGCCTATCTGTTAGGATTTAGCCCAAAGCTTAGTTCTCCATGCCTATTGTAGGTCAGCAGAAATTCACTTGCAGAAACCTGGGCGATCACCCGAATTACCTGGAGAGCTTTGTAAAAATATAGACTCCCAGACACCCTCCTCGATTCCCTTAAGCAGGATTTCAGCAGTGAGGCCTGGAATTCCCCGCATGGAGGAAGCTCCCAGGTGCCAGCTTGGAGGGTCATTTTTACCACTCATGGGATCAACTCATAAGGCACAGATATGGAAGAGATCTATTTTAACTTTTCCATTTTTCTATTAAAAACAAACAAACTCGGAGTTGTTAAGTGCAATGTTGTCGAACAGTTTATTATCTTCAAAAAAATACAGTAGTGAAAAGCACTGTGTGAAAAAATATTAAAATATGTGCCTGGGAAAGAAATCTAGGAACCATTCTAATGATACAGCCATTAAAACCTCTGGACTGGCCATTGCTATGGTGATTTGTACCTCATATGCACTTAACTTTCATTCATTTACTCACGTAACAAATGACTTAACGAATGTGCCGAGGTGAGCACTACTTTAGGCACAGAGGACACAGTAGTGAACAAAATAATCAAAAAGCTCTGTCCTCGTGGAGGTTTTATTCTAGTGTAGGGCGAGAGACTACCAACAACATAAAAATAAAACACAGAGTAGTCACATATAGCATGTCAGTCAAAAAAAGCAGGATACAGATTTGATGTGTTTAGCAATGGGGGTCAGGTTGAAATTGTAGGCAAGATGGCAGAGAGGGCTTCATTGTGTGAAGGTGACTCTGGAAAAACCTGAAGGAAATGAGGGAGTCATGTATCCATCAGGGGTACAATCATCCTGGCAAAGGAAATAGCAGGTGCAAAGGCCCTGGGGTGGGAGCATGCCTTAGCTGTTAGGAATGAGGACAGTGGGAATATGGCAGAATAAATGAGGCGAGGAGGACTAAGAGGTGTGTCAGGGAGGTAAAAGTGGGGGGGCACATCATACAGGACCTTGCAGTGTAAGCACTTGGGTTTCTAGTCATTGGAGGATTTTGGACAAAAGAGTGTCACGACCCAGCTTATATTTTAATGGGACCTCTCTGTGCAGAGTTTAAACCAGACTGAAAGCACAGTAGGAGAAACAGGGTAGCCAGATAGGAAGCTCTTACAATGCTTCAGCTACATGTGAGAGGCAATAGAATTAACCACTTCAATAAATGTCAAGCCGGGGCATCACAGGGTGCTCATGCCTCAGAGTGAACATTGGAAGGAGGCTAGGAATCTGCATTCCCATCTATCTGCATAGCTACCACACGTCTTACGGTGAGAGCATCCCACCATCACAGGAGTGATGCTAGCCATTAGAGAGGAGTGATTCTCATTCTACCCAGTCTCCAAACACTAAACAAGTCTTCAAAGCATTCACATCAGCCGGACCCTTCACACTGGTTTTGGGGACCGCTGAGGGCACAGTGTCTGCCTGAGGCCCAAACAACCTGCTTCCTACACCATGTCTCTCTCACTTCTTGTTTTTCCTGTCACACCCACCTCCCCTCACCCCCACCAAAGTGTCCTATAAGCTCTCTTACCTCATTGCTCTTCAGGGCACTTACTTCCCCATGTCATTAGGGCTGCAGCCTTTCCATCATGGTTGCAACTAAGTATCTTGTTCCCTCCAAAGCACTTATTAAAACAGACAGGTATTTTTAAGCTCTTAGGTATGGGGCTGTTGGGCTTTTACTAGGTGAAAATATACCAGGGGTGCCAAGAGAATATATATAAGTGGACACTTTGGTCAACGTTGCTCAAGCAGTAGTTCGCCATAACCAGAAGTGTCTGGACACAGATGGTAACCACTTTGAATTGTAATTGTAGAAGTCAAACGCGACTTGTACTCATCTTTTGTTATCGTATATATTGAGTATTACAATTTTAATACAGTTTTCCTTTCTTAAAATGTGTATACTTTTTTTTGCACCCTCTGTATATTTGCTCCAATCTGCCATTGCACCTCAATTTCTTCCTCTAAAATGTAATCCTGTTATAAAAATGGTCATCATTATGAAAAGGAACATTTTTGTGATACATATGAAAAATTCCTGGCAAATATCACACTGTATTAATTCTTTTAACTGACCAAACTTACTTGCCAGTTAAATCTGTTCCTATAATGCTGCTTAGCTTTTCCAAGTCAACAAAGACATGCCAACTTCAGATGTATTCTAAGTGTTCACAGCATTAGTGGAAAGAAATGGAAAACCCTTCAAACTCAGTCACTGGCACTAGAGAGGCTGGTCTCCATACAAATAAAAACATTGAAGGGGCAGGATAGAGAAATCTTCGAGAAAGAAGATTAGCCTGATTGTTAAGAGGTAAAACGTGTGCTACAAGAATGCAAAAAATAAGTGAATCATTTGTTCCAGAGAATTACCATTCTCAAATGTTCATTGTAAAAGTCTAGAGAAAGACAGACAACTAGGAAGGGTTTTACTGTCATTTTTTTTATGCAAGTAGTGAGAGGGATGTATTTACAAGGATGTGCCAATTTTCAAGTCCAAGTATGGCAACAGATGAAACTGGGCTCCCTGCGGTTACTGAGAAATATACACAGCTTTCAAAGCCAGCATGAAGGTGAGTCAGAGTGATGGGCATTCGTACAGAGGAGGAAGCTGACATCGTCTTTTAGGCCAAACACTAATCCTGGGTGGCTCTGGTGGAATGAGGTATTCAATCACCTCGCCGGTCACAGTCTTTCTTCTTGAGTAAATAGTTGGCATCCTTGGTCATTAGCTTGAAAAGCAGAGAGAAATGTAAGCATTAACAAATGAGTGCCCAGCAGAGGTGTTTGTTTAGGCTAAATCCTGACTGTCCTCTAGGGCCTAACTCAGGGTTGCTTCTTCCCCGCCCAACTGTAGAGCTGTGACTGTAGGAGCATCTGGATTCCATTCTCTATGTGTGTCCCTATGTCCCAGTGACTAATCACTGAATGAATGAATGAATGAATGAATGAATGAAATCACCATGGAGGATACCTGAGACCCCACTGGGAACAAGTGCACATTCCATTGTTAAAGGATATTTAAATCAGAAACAAGATCAGTGGCTCTCAGCATTTCTCTGTTTGGTGAACAATTTTGAGTGGTGGCATTTGTGAAGGGATCAAAAGGGAACACCCTTTTTAGAAAGAACTATTTAGAAAATCTAAAAAAAAAAAGCTTTCCAGCCATTCACCGGGCCACCCTTCAGCACTGTATCATTGATTACACAAAACCATGAACTTCCTGGATTCACCAGGCAATGTTTCCACGAGTTGTAGATCTTTTCGCCTGGCATGATACCTCATCTCCTCTCCTAATTAGCGTGTTGTAGCCTGCTGTCCTCCCAGTCTGACCTTCACAATCTTCAAACCTGTTTGATAGCTCTATAACAACGTGTAGCTGCATGACGGCAAAATGCCAATTTTACTCACTGAGTACAATTGGCAGCTGACCTACAAAGAGTTTGAGGGATACCAATGTCTGAGAGCCACTCACATGGAAAATCATCAGTGATGGATGCTGCAGAAATAATTCTTGTACAGGTGAGACCATATCACTCCCGAAACACATGTTCCAACTCTAAGTTTCTAAGCTACTCTTTAAACTAGGATTACCTCTGCTGTTAACTATTTAGTCATTTTTGACGTAACTCTCATGTGGCCCTCTGCTAAGAGCATGAAGGTACTTAGGGTGTGAAGCATGAGAAGCTGGAAATGGCCAGAGGTAAATGTCACAATGTCTTCTGGGCCTTTTATCTTTCAAGGTTGACACAGAAAAATGGGCATAGCCTGGTCCAGCTACAGGCAGAAGGCTCTGCTTGTCTGTCCTCTTTTAAAGCCTTTCCAGACCTACACAACTACCACCAGCCCTTCTCCTGTCTCCCCTTTGCCATGCTCCTAAGCCCTCTTTCTCACCTGCTCTCACCTATTTTACGTGGAAGCAGAAATCATGAAAAATGGCATGTGCTTATGGAAACCTCCACAATAGTAGCAATTTTAATGAGTTCCTATCTCGACTGTGGCTATCTTGACTTGCCCCCAGACAGATAAGAAGAACCTCTCTTGTCTCTGGTTCTCCTTGTGCCTCTGGGTATGAGGTTAAACCTGAGATTATCTGTTCAGATGACAAAACCTCAAGCCTCGGGCAGCCATGTCCTTGGCAAGACTATCTGAGCTGCTAGTGAATGCCTAGGAAAGACCACAGGTGTCTGAGCTTTGGGGACATATAGCACTGGCGGGTCTTTAGAGACACATATCCCTTCCAGATGAGGGAGACTGACTAGGAGAGAGCCATTCAGGACAGGGCATGCGAGGGTGAGCGGTAGAGATTGGAAAACTGTGGCCTTGGGCTATTTCCACTATAAATAAGATGCAAGAGCAACCAACCAAATGGGAGAAGATTTTTGCAAACAATGCAGCCAATGAGGGGCTAATATCCAAAATATATAAGGAATTCATACAACTCAAAAACAAAAAAACAAACAATCCAATTAAAAAATGGGCAGAGGACCTGAATAGACATTTCTCCAGAGAACATACAGATGGACAATGGACATATGAATTAATGCTCAACATCACTAATCATCAGAGAAATGCAAATAAAAACCACAGTTAGAATGGCTTTCATCAACAAGACAAATACTAAGTGTCGGAGAGGCTGTGGATAAAAAGGAACCCTTATACACTGTTGGGAATGCAGATTGGTGCAGCCGCTTATGGAAGGCAGTGTGGAGATTTCTCAAAAAACTAAGACTAGAATTACCATATAACCCATCAATCCCTCTCTTGGGTATCGACCCAAAAAATCTGAAAGCATTTATCCATAAAGATATATGTACTCCGATGTTCATTACAGCTTTATTTACAGTGGCCAAGACATGGAAACAACCAAAGTGTCCTTTGATAGATGATTGAATAAAGAAGTTGTGGTATATATACACAATGAAATACCATTCTACCATAAGAAAAGATGAAATAATGCCATTTGCAACAATATGGATGGATCTTGAGATTGTTATGCTAAATGAGATAAGTCAGACAGAAAAAGTTGAGAACCATATGCTTTTACTGATATGTGGTATATAAAACTGAAAACAACAAAAGAACAAGAAAAACAAATGAAGAAACAAAATGCATAGACACAGAAAATAGTTCAGTGGTTACCAGAGGGTAAGGGGGGATGGGGGATGGTAGAAGAGGGTAAAGGGGATCAAATATATGGTGATGGAAAGAGAACTGACTCTGAATGGTGAACACACAATACGATATATAGATGATGTATTACAGAATTGTACACTTGAAATCTATGTAACTTTACTAACCATTGTCACCCCAATAAACTAATTAAAAAAGGGGGGCAATTCTCAAGCCATACCCCCCCCCTTTTTCCAGCCCCTTTGAAATTGTAGGGGCAATTGCAAGATCTTAGGACCTCTCTGCAATTGTTAATAATTCTGTTTATATGTATATGATCTCTGAAATCTGTGTTTGTCTGTGTTTTATATATGATGTATTGTTTTTGCCTCCAATTGGTATTACCAGATTATATTTGATCAGCTTAAAGAAAAAGATTAAGCACTTATATAAATTAAACAATAAAAACCAGCTCAAGTACTTTTCAGGAAAAAAAAATAGGATTCAAGGGCCGGCTGAGTGGTGTGTTGGTTAGGAGTTGGCTTGGGACGCCAGCTCTGAGCAGCAGGGCCCTGGTTCGGATCCCATATGAGGACCAGTGACTCTGCGTCCTCTACAGCTAAGATGGTGAACAACAGCTCCACCTGGAACTGGGCTGCTGTGAGTCGCCAGCGATGGTGTAGGCTGCAGTGGGGCTGGCTGACAGTGGGCATGAGCTTTCATGAGCTTTCGTGAGCTGCCGTGAGCAGCCATTCAATGGCCAGCAAGCGACTGCCTCACCTGGGAAGAGCGCAATGATAATACCAACATGGGCCAATGAAGCAACGTCCTCCACAACTAGACTGAAGAACAAAAGGACAGCAACTTGTATGTTCCCCTTCACTGATTCCCCAAGGCTGTTCCCTCTCCCAATTCCCCAATAAAATCTTAAAAATAAAATAAAATAAAAAACACGATGTGAGACTGCTGAAGTCTCCCACTTTGTTGAAGAGTTTAAAACACCTTTGATATTTGTAATTTGTTTAGAAACAGAACAAAAATATTTTTGTTTTATGTGTAAAGAGATCGTTTAATAATAAAATGTGCTTGTATGAGAAATTTTGTTTTTTGGTGTATATATCCTTTAGCTTATCTCCTTATCAGCATTTCCATTTAATATATAAAAACAATGCAGTAGGAATCAAAGGCCTTGTGCCATCTCTCCTTTTTTAGTTTTATCTTCCTTCTCTATTCCGTTTCCAGTTGTCTTCTCCCTATGCTATGGACTGAATTATGCAGCCCCCCATTCATATGCTGAATCCTTAACCCCTAATGTAGTAATATTTATAGATGGTGCCTTTGAAAATTAGGTTTAAATGAGGATGGGGCCCTCTTAATGAGATTATTGCCCTTATAAGAAGAAACATCAGAGAGCTTGTGGTCTCTCTGTCTGCCATGTGAGGACACAACAAAAAGGCAGCTGTCTGCAAACCAGGAAGAGAGTTCTTACCAGAAATGGGCCATGCTGGCACCTTGATCTTGTACTTCCGGCCTCCAGAACTGTGGCGAAATAAATGTCTGTTAAGCCACCCAGTCTGTGATATTTTGTTATGGCAGCCTAAGTAGATCAGGATACCCCACCCCTCTTTCTCTGCTATTATTCCCTTCTGAGAGGGCAGAGACAGAGGATGTAGACCTTGTGTCTATATTTGCCTATGTAACACCTCCCTGCTGCATGTTTGCCCCTTTATCATTAGAATTGGGTGAACAAAGTATTCTACTTATATTGCATTATTTTAAAAAATAAACTGGGCCAGCAGAGTGGCTCAGTTGGTTAAGAGCACAAGCTCTGAGGAACAGGGTCACCAGTTCGATTCCCACATGGGCCAATGAGTTGCATCTGAGCTGAGCTGCCACTGAGGGGCCAACAGGTGGCAGGATGGCTCAGTGGTTAGTGTGCACTCTTAGCAACAAGGTTTCCGGTTTGACTCCCACATGGGATGGTGGGCTATGCCCACCCGCAACTAAGGTTGAACACGGCACCTCTAGCTGAGCGGCCTCAAGCTGCCGTTGGGCGGCTGGATGGTGACTGGACTTGGAGCTGAGCTAGCTGTGCCCTCCACAACTAAGATTGAAGAACAACAACTTGTCTGTCCCCCTTCCTCAATTTCCCAACCACTGTTCCCCTTCCCTAATTCCCCAATAAAATCTTTAAAAAAAAAAGAAAAAAAGAAAACGAAACCAAAACAAACAAACAAACATACAAACTTTTGACAATCTTGCCTTCTGGAATAGCACTAAACTCCTTTCTTCATTGTGCAAATTGGTAGAAAGGAAGGGGGGAAATGGGGAAAGAGAAGACTGAAGGAGAAGTCAAAGAGAAAGGAGAAGGTGACAGACAAGTCCACACAAGGACAGGAGCCCCAATGTACCCCTCCATCCCTGAGCCTCTCTGAGGCCCAGGCTTCCCGTCCTGTACCCCACTCCTTTCTTTAGCATCTTCTCATTGTCTCTTGCCACCACTTCCCATCTTTTCTTTCCTCTCTTTTTGAAACTCATTTTAACCCATAAGAACGTATTCTCTCAAGCCCAGATTTTCATGCCTCCACCGACTGGGGTAACAGAAAGATGATCTATGTGCTAATGGTTACGGATCAATGATCCTCACTCCCAAACAACAATGCTACATGTTAATTACAGGCATGTAAAAGGAATACATCCACCTTGGTTTCAGAGCGCTCATCTAAAAGGAAACCGGCCCAGCACTATTCAGTAGAAAAATAATGAGAGCCGCAAATGCAAGCCACAATAATATTTTTAAATGTTCTAGTAGTCATATTTTTAAAAAAGTAAATACAAACGAGTGAAATTAATTTTTAAAATGTACCTTGACACAGTATATCCCAAATGTTATCATTTTAATACATAATCAATGTTTTTATATTTAATGAGATATTAAACATATTTTTCAAACTAAGACTTCCAAATCAAATATGTATTTTATACTTACAGCACATCTCAATTCAGACTAGCCACATTCAGTTATTTAATGGTCACATGTGACTAGTGGCTACCATATTTGACAGCCCAGCTCTGGGCAGATAAAAAGAAAAGTGAGCCTCAGATGAGTTAAGGCCTACCGCCATATAGACTCCCCACCCAGGGCCTGAAAACAGAACTATTGGAGAGGCAAGAAACTAAATGCTCCTTTGAGCTCTGAGGGGTTTTTTCATTGCTTTTTTTTAAAAGGTACTCAAAACCACCATCTCCTCAAATATTGTTAGAAGTTCAAATGTTCAGACCAAACATTTCTCCATGAATTCTTGAAAGGTAGCACATTGCTAATAATAATTTCTAAGAGCAGAGGATACCGTATTTGCCGGCGTATAAGACGACTGGGCGTATAAGACGACCCCCTAACATTTCCACTCAAAATACAGGGTTTGTTATATGGTCGGCAGTGTGCGATTTTGCAAGTGTGGTAAAATCGCATAACAGCAAAATCGCATAACAGCCGAGCATACACCCAGCAGCGCTGCTGATGCCTGAACGGTATGTGGAATGAAGTGG
>NW_017731371.1:5591502-5597929 GCF_001890085.2 Hipposideros armiger
TGAAGTGTACCTGGCGTATAAGACGACCCCCCACTTGGAGGCATATTTTTCAGGGCCAAAAAATCGTCTTATACGCCGGCAAATACGGTAGTTTGATCCCTCCCCTCATCACTTCTGTGAGGCCAATAGCATCCCACCCACTGTGCAATTTGGTACAAAAGCTTTTGATCCCTCAGGAAGTGATGACTGCACATTAGTCTTATTTGCTGAGAAATGGGTGATTACGTGCCTGCATGAACTAGCAGAGCAAAACTGTCCCATCCTTAGCAGGTGTGCAGGTACACAACAGTAACAGGCTTTTGTATCCTGAACTAACAGTTAGGTTTCTCTTAAGTGTAGCTGTAGAGTTTGTTTTCACTTAGTTGAAATGCTGAACCTTCCATTATAGCAAACAACTGTCAAGACAATGTATCAGATTCATCCAAGTTCCACCGGCTCAATTATTCCTGCAGTTGTACCCAAGTTCTGATGTCCCTTACTTCTCATAGCTGCAGGCTGCCTTTTATGTAACTCAGAGAAATTATTTCAATGGTAGAAATTTCAGAATGAGAGTGGTCAGGGGGATGGTGCTGCAAAGTCTAGTAGAATGGGATTTGCTTCCGGCACCTAAATTTTTTGATGATCTTGTAAGATTTGTTTTCAAGGGTTCTCTGCTGGCAGCCACTAATCTTTTATCTATTTGTTGGAGCCTCACTCTCCCTCCTTACTCAGGGTTTTATCCTTACATGAGGGGCTAGCTGATAGGAATTGATAAAGGATAAGCTTTTATGTCCAGGAAGTATTTGTGATTTTATTAAGAAATGCTGAAAAGCCTAAAAAGAAAGACCCTCTCTAGGAGATCCCATGCTAATAGAGTTTTCCTAGATCTCAAATTACACCCCTTCCGGACTTCCAGTAAGATGGCGGAATAGACAGATGCTGTGCCAACTGCCTCCCAGGATCACAACAAAATTACAAATCATTTATACAACATTCAACCTCGGAAGTCCCCTGAACACTAAATGAACAGAACCTCTAAACAAAGGACTTACAGAGGAGACCACGTCAAGTCTGGTAGGAGGGGTGGAGACGAGAGAGGGCGAACCCCGTGAGGGACACATCAGTGGTGGGGAGGCTTCTCTGGTTGGGGAAGGACCCTCTGGCCCCACACCGCGCTCACCAGCCCAGAGTTACTTTGCCGGGAAGAGGCGTTCTACGATAGCTGGCAGTAGAAATTAGTGAGGACTCTCTTTGCTCAACTCGGTGGGGTGGAGGGCGGCTAGAGAACCAGTAGAGCCGGCAAACCGACTCACTCGCTGGTGAGCACTCACCCGGTTCCTGGTGGAGAGAGTGGCTGTGTGAGCTGGGCCCAGGAGCCTGTGGGGAAGGACTGAACTGAGCGCTTTTGGCTCATGAGCAGAAGGATTTGAGACCATTGTTCCCCTGGTGTAAAGTTTGCACATGAGTAGTGCACAGGAGGGCTACATTTTTCAGGGTTGGGCCTTCCTACAGAGGGTCAGGTCCAGGACCACACTGATCTGGTGGAATTGGCACAGGAGTGGGTATGTGCGTGCGCACGCATGCGGCCTTGGGTCCACACCCTCTGCACTGCTTGTGCTGTGTAGCCAGGGAAACGCCTAGCGGGCATGTTCCAGCTCCAGCAGGCTGCTCACTGAGACACAGGAGTGCACGAGTCGCTTTGGGTCCCCGCTCTCCACACTGCGCATGCAGAGTTGCCAGGCTAGTGATTGGCTGTTGGGCTGCTAAGGCTGATCTGGGAGCGGCTCATTGGGAGAGGCTGAGACTGGGAGTTTTCCTGGGAGTGTTGGACCGTGAGCTGTGTGCCTGCGTGATCTGGCCGGGGCATTCCTGGTGCATTAGTGCGAGCTGGTTGCTGGTGCAGGAGTGCATACTGCTCTGACTTGGTGGGGGCCACTGATCACATCCCATGGTGCCTTGGGGGCCTGCCCCGCCTACCTAGAGCTGTGTTGTTGGGAGCATCCTGAGCCCCTGGTGCCTGGCCCCTACCTCCGCAGGCCACAGAGGGTTTTTTGTAGGAGCAGACAGCCCACAACAACCTGTGAGGATTTTTTGTGGTGAGCACAGTTCCACAGCACACAGCAGCTAATTACAGGAAGTTCACTGCAAGCCTGAAAGGGAGGCCGTGAATGACATGTTGAGCCCTTCCCCCCAACATAGCTGGTGCTGAGTTTCCCAGAGACTCTATATTGCTGAGCAAGTGGTCTGCAGATTAAAGCGGACAGAGAGCCTTTTTTGTTTATTTTTTAATTTCTTTTTTCCTTCTTTTTTCTTTCCACTTCTTTTCTTTATTCTTATTTGTTTTTCGTTTCTTTCTCTTTCAACTTTTTGTTCCTTTTCCTTCTTTTCTTTCATCTGTTTTGCTTTTGTCATTGTTTCTCAGACTTGTTTATCTGGATACTGATTGCTTTGGTCACTGTTTTTCTATCTTGTTCTCTTTTTTTGTGTTTGTGTTTTTTTATATGCTTTTGTTTCTCCTGTCTGATCATTGCTTATCGAGTTTCTGTGGGAGTGTATTTGTTTTTTGGTGTTGTTGTGTTGCCTTGCTTTGTTTTTGTTTTATGAAGTAGACATGGACCAAGCACTGGTCCAGGGGCCAAGACTACACTGAATTTGTAGAAACTACTGACCACAGCCTTTACACACCTGTACCACCACCTCGCCCACCTGCATTGCCACCAGCTGCATTGCCAGGGGCAATCAGGGTGCTGAGGTGACTGGCCCCACCCCTACAAACTGTGGAAAATATTGTTTTTTACAACAGAAGGTGGTTTGCAGGGCCCTGGGGTCATCTTCGTGGTGTTCAGACCACAAACCTGCACCACAGCCACTCGGGAGCAGCTTTTGTGAGTATGTGAAGGCAAATTGGAGGCTGGCTATAGTGCCCTTGGGACACTATACAAGGAGGTCACAGGCCAGGTATTGGTGTAAGACCTGAATCTGCATTAACATCTTAAAAACTACCAATCACATCATATAACTCACTTGAAATCCATCTTGCCAAGCTAGTGCCACACTGCCAAGGGCACCCTCAACACCAGGTCAAATAGCCAGACACATGGCCCTAAAGAGCCTCTTTCAATAGGTGGACCTTACGGGCATCTGACAGGTAGCAACAGGCCTAGGGGGCCCTGGGCCTTTTCCTAAACTGCCTCAGGACCAACATAGGGGCAGCTAGATTCAGTTCACACAGAGAACATTCCCACATGACCCCAGGTTCAGAATAGGGAGCAGCCAACTGCGTACAGCCTTGAGGCACCTACCAGGTAGCTACAGACTGGGAACAGGGAGATCTGAAATGACTCTGAGTGGAAGCCCCTCAGAGACACCAAAACCAATATACCCAAAGACAAGTGTTAGACAAAGCCACAGTACTACCTGGTTGACCCTACAAGTGGCACTCTCAAAGGACATTTTCCACAAGCACAAGAACCCACAGTGGCCAAGCCTCCTGTGAGGGGATCAACCTTCACACAGCATCTCATACAATGTGAATAGAGCTAATTATCCCAGCTAATCAATCTGAGGGTCAATCCCACCCTCTGACAAGCTAAAGGCAATTAAAGACCAACTTCAACAGCGACACCTCTGGAACACATGGGACAGGGGAATACAGAGACTGTGCAATTTGAATATAGAAAACACATACTAGAAGAGCACCCAGCAACAACTGAAAGGCATAGGTGATATATCTAATACATCAAAGCAATCACAGAGCAACAGCCAGAATGAAGAAACAAAGAAACATGCCCCAAGTAAAAGACCAGAAGAAACCTCTAGAAATGGAACTAAATGAAACAGAGGTATCCAACCTTTCAGAGACAGAGTTTAGAACACTGTTGACAAGAATGTTTAAGGAACTTAGGACATAAAGAAGGATGGAGAAATCATAAAAAAAAAAACCCAGTTAGAACTAAAGAATACAACAACTGAAATGAAGAACACACTTGAAGGAATCACCAGATTAGATTAAGCAGATGATTAGATCAGCGATTTAGAAGACAAAATAGCAGAAATCTCCCACTTGGAACAACAAAAATAAAAAAGAATAAAAAATAATAAAATTCGTTTAAGAGACCTGTGGGACAACATCAAGCACAACACCATTCGCATCATAGGAATACCAGAAGGAGAAGAGAAGAAGCAAGGGATCGAGAATGTATTTGAAGAGATAATGACTGAAAACTTCCCTACTCTGGTGAAGGAGATCGACATACAAGCCCAAGAAGTGCAGAGGGTTCCAAACAAGCTGAACCCAAACAGGTCCACACCAAGACACATCAGAGTTAAAATGGCAAAGGTTAAAGACAAAGACAGAATCCTAAAAGCGGGAAGAGAAAGGCAGCAGGTTCTATAGGACTAACAGCTGACTTTTCTACACAAACTCTGCAGGCCAGAAGGGAGGGGCAGGAAATATTCAAAGTGACACAAAATAAAGGCCTACAACCAAGATTGTTCTACCCAGCACGGCTATCACTTAAAATTGAAGGAGATAAAGAGCTTCTCAGAAAAGAATAAGCTTAAGGAATTCATTACCACCAAGCCAGCATTGCAGTAAATGCTAAAAGGGCTTTTTTAAACAGAAGAAAGGGGAAAACAAGCTAACCCAGGAAGACCAGAGATACAAATAACAAAATTGCAATAAATATGCACCTATCAATAATCACTTTAAATGTGAATGGGCTAAATGCTCCAATCAAAAGACATAGAGTGGCTGAGTGGATAAGAAAACAGGACCCATGCATATGCTGTTTACAAGAGATTCATCTCAGATCAAAAGACACACACAGACTGAAAGTAAAGGGATGGAATAAGATATTTTATGCACTGGAAATGAGAAAAAATCTGGAATAGCAATACTTATTTCCAACAAAATAGACTTTAAAATGAAGACTATAATAAAAGACAAAGGAGGGCACTACATAAAAATAAAGAGATCGATTCAACAAGAGGACATAACCCTAGTAAACATCTATGCACCAACATAGGAGCCCTTAAATATGTAAAACAGATTTTGACAGACATAAAGACAGAGATCAACAGTAACACTATCATAGCAGGGGACTTCAACACCCTGTTGTCACCAATGGACAGATCCTCCAGACAGAAAATCAACACGGAAACAGTGACATTAAATGACACTCTAGACCAGCTGGATTTAATCGATATTTTTAGAGCATTTCACCCCAAAGCAACAGAGAATATACATTCTTCTCAAATGCACATGAAACATTTTTCAAGATAGACCGCATATTAGGCCACAAAAAAAGTCTCAATAAATTTAAGAAGATTGAAATCATATCAAGGGTCTTCTCCAACCACAATGCTATGAAACTAGAAATCAATTATAAGAAGAAATCCAAAACGCACACAAATACATGAAGGTTGAATAACATGTTACAAAATAGCGAGTGGGTCAAAATGAGATCAAGGAAGAAATTAAAAGCTATCGCAAGACAAACAAAAATGAAAACACAACAACCCCAAATCTATGGGATGCAGCGAAAACAGTCCTAAGAGGGAAATTCATAGCCATGCAGGCCTAGCTAAAGAAACAAGAACAATCTCAAATCAACAGACTATCTTTACACCTCAGGGAACTGGAAAAAGAACACAAAACAAGCCCAAAGAGAGTACAAGGATGGAAATAATAAAGACCAGGGCAGAAATAAATGAAATAGAGACCAAAAAACAATACAAAAGATCAATGAAACCAAGAGGTGGTTTTTTGTAAAGATAAACAAAATCAACAAACCCTTAGCCAGACTCACCAAGAAAAAGAGAGAGACGACCCAAATTAATAAAATCAGAAATGAAAGAGGAGAAGTGACAACAGATACCACAGAAATACAGAAAATTGTAAGAAAATAATACAAGCAACTATATGCCAACATATTCAACAATCTGGAAGAAATGGATAAATTTCTAGAAGCATACAATCTACCAAGTCTGAACCAAGAAGAAACAGAAACTCTGAACAGACTGATTACTACCAAAGAAGTTCAATCAGTAGTCAACAAGCTTCCAACAAACAAAAGTCCTAGACCAGATGGCTTCAGAGGTGAATTTTACAAAACATTCAAAAAAGAATTAATACCTATTCTCCTTAAACTATTCCAAAAAATACAGAGGGAAGGCTCCCAAGCACATTTTATGAGGCCACTGTTACTCTGATCCTAAAATCAGACAAAGATATTACAAAAAAAGAAAACTACAGGCCGTTATCCCTAATGAACATAGATGCAAAAATCCTCAACAAAATACTAGCAAACTGAATTCAGCATCACATTCAAATGATCATACACCACGATCAAGTGGGATTCATTCCTGGCATGCAAGGTTGGTTCAATATTCACAAATCAATTAATGTAATACATCACATTAACAAAATTAAAAATAAATATCATAT
>NW_017731371.1:5600334-5601669 GCF_001890085.2 Hipposideros armiger
TAAAAGTATAACTATTGCACTGTGTTTTACACCTGAAACTAATTTAAAAAAATAAAATAAAATTTAAAAACAATACAAAAAATTTAAAAATAAAAATAAAGTGATTTTCTAGCTTAAAAAAAAAATTTACACCCCTGCCAACTCTAAAGCGGACTTGGGTTAAAAAACTAGTCTATTCTCTCATTTACTTCTTCCAAAAGGAGTAATGACCTTTTTTCCCCAGTCGAATTAAAATTCAAATTGAAGCATATTTTTACTTGATTATAGCTCTTTGTGAAAAATTCTTAGGGAAAAGGATAACATGAAACTTGAGGTAGCTGTTGTTTGTAGACTGGATTTTCAAGGACAGCCCATTCCCATGGTTAATTGCAAGTTAAATGTGTATAAAAAAGAGTTGGCAAAAGCTGATTCTCCTCCCTCTCCAGAGGCTTCCAAGTTTCTTTTTCATGAGCACCCAGAATCTTTCCCCTTTCTGGATCCAGATTCCATTCTCAGCATATCTGACCAGATGACACAACATCTGTGTGCTCTTTTAAGAACGTGAGAAATGAAGCTTTTCATCTTCCCTCTCTTTGAGTTCTGGGAAATTCAATTAAAACTGCTCAGACTTCCCTTTTCTGGTTTGCTTTAGGAGACAACTCACCGGACGAGTCCTGTGGCAGTCTCCCGCCGGTGGAAGAAGGCGATCGAAAAATAAGCCTGATTATGGAGCTATCGACCCAGATTTCCCTGCAGACTGAGAAGATAACTCAGCTGGAAGAAGTTTTAGAGGAAAAGGAAAGGAAGATTCAGCAGCTAGAAGCTGAGCTGGGGGCCCATCCCTTCCAAGAAGTCAAGGATTCTCAAGAATGTTTACAAGAAGCCCCAATTTTCTTTAATAATAGTATCACTCCTCTGGTCGCTGATGAGGATATGTAAAGATTCCCAGTAAGAAAACAATAAAAGGTTATTAAGTGTCATCAAGGTAAAGTCTAGAACCCAATTTGTCTCCCTACTAGCAAACTCATGTTCAAGTTCACAGGTTTGAATACATCTTATAATGTTCATATTGGAAGGAAACAAAAGAACATGTTCAGACACAAACTCTGAATGTTAGGCATCAGGAGTCATGTAATCCACACAGCTGTAGAATACTATGTTTTCAGGCCTTCCTGGTAACAGTGGGAGAGGGAAAACCACAAGACTAGAGAGATGGTAAAAAACTTAACATCATACTCTTGCCAGAAGTCTGTCACACTGTAAGGAAGGGATGGCACCAATCCCATTTCAGTATGCAGCTCAGCTGTGAACAGTAAGCTATCATGGAGGGCAAGCTTCAAGCTGGGAGATGTTAGG
>NW_017731371.1:5601865-5610068 GCF_001890085.2 Hipposideros armiger
GCTGTCCCCTAGTCCAAATCCTGGTTAGAAGTTTCTGTTTTCCAAACTGCACACTTACTCATATCCACATTCTTCCAGACTTGACCACAAGAGAAACTGGTTCTACAAGGATGCTTGTGAATTTTTCCGTCTTCCGTCTAAAGCAGCAGCTTTGAACTTAAGAACCCAGAATACGCTACCTTTGTGAATCAGGGGCCATAATAGCTACCTCTCCCCCAAGGCAATGTACAACTCATGGCTAATTTATCTGGGCTGAAGGGAAATTTCTTTGAGTAAACAGGAGAAGAAAAGAGAGTTAAAGAGGCTGGCAAAAAGGACAAAGTACATCAATTAATACATTAGGGGACGGGTGGGGGTTACACCACTCCAGTAAATATTTGTATTGTATGATATTACAATGCTCCCAAGATACCATCCCTTGATAGCACTCAGGGCTTTGGCTGCCAGGCCTCAGCTATGAATGCTGCATACAGTTTATCTTCCAACGATAATCCAATCCTGCCATGGACCTTAAGACTCAAGAACTGCTTTGGAAATACTTATTAATGTGAATGTTTCCATGTTTCTTACAGAAGAAAGAAGAAATACATGGAATAAAACAAAGCAAAAAAAGAAAACCTTGAACACAAAACCTGCAGGAAATGGACCATTTGCAAACCCTTGTCTTCATTTTATCTTGAAAACAAGGCTTTTCCTTTCCTTTCCTCTGCGCTGTCCTCCAGCGTCCTGATACCTTTCAGTGTGCAATGAACCTCTGTTTTCATGTGGATCCTCTGTGATGCTTTCACAAGCAAATGTCCTTTTCAGAAACTCTGACAATATTACTGGTTTGATACTAACCAGCTGCTTGCTAAGTCACCTCACATCCTGGTGCACAGGGCGTTATAGATAATCGAAGTTGTAAATTCCCTGTAAAATTCCAAGGCAACGTCCGCTTGGTCAGAGATTTCAAACACAAGAAAATCCTTTGTGTGAACAGGAAACTGATTTGAGCGCCTACTGTTAACTAGACAAACAACTTGTAAGTGAATTGCATTTGTTCTCTTGGCAGCTGTTTGTATAAAGAGGCTTAACTGAAGATTAAAACAAATTCTACCTTAAAATATTGTGCCATAAAACCATACACCTGCTCAGAGATCAAAGGACTGTAGTTATTGCCAGTTATATAAGCATGTGGAAAAATATACATGGAAAATGATTCAGAGTAACAAACCTGGACATCTAAGGCAAATCCCCCCCAAGTCCAAGGTGTGTCAGGCTGGCACATTGAGAAGAGAAAGCCAGGCTTACCAGCCTCCTGAAGAAAAGCCAGCGAGACTGATTGTGCAGAGCTTTGAAAACTTCCAAAGCACTGTTGATGAGAGGAACGGATGAGTTCTAAAGGGCAGAGAAAACTTTAAGCCTCTTTTGGATTCTATGACAGAAGGATTTTGTTAATTCCAAGATAACTGTGGCTGCCGAACCTATGCGGGGGTTACCCTTTATTTTCTCTCAAAGATAAATGTGGGCTGAGAGAAACAGAAGTAGATGGGAAATGGAGACGTTTTAGAGGAACAACAGGATGTTCATGCTTTCGCCAAGATTGAAACTTTCTGGAAGCTTCCCACATACAAGATAATAGTAATACAACCCAGGTGTACAGTGACTGACAAAGGGAGAGGCCCACTCATCTAGGTGTTAAGAACATGACTGCTGTTTGTATTACTACCTGCGATTTTCAAATTAGTGACTTAATGCTGCACAGGATGAATAGACCACCTCTTAGAGGGGAGTTGGATTTATTCTTTCTTTTTTTTTTTAACCCAGAGCAGGAAATGCTCTTTCTGGGCTCTGTCCATCTGCTGAAGCTGCTCTGGGCACCCTGCCCAAGACTGCTCACCAGGCCCCTATTGCTTATTTTGATCTCATCCAATCCTTTGGCCTTAACGCTTTCACTTCTCTTATTTTGCTCTTTACTGTGCCTCCTGCATGTGAGGTAACAAAAATGCCCTGGTTTCCCTTCGCTGCCTGCTTGTAGCAGGGAAAGACCCTCTTGGCATATGTAAAAATCAGTTGTTGGCTTTGTTTTCAAGACACTGTGACACATTAAAATCCACTAAAAGTTGAAGCTAGACTGGACGTTCATGGGGCTCTGGGCTGATTGCCTTTCTCTTAGATGAAACCGAGGGTCTCTGGAAACTTGAGTTGTTCCTGTGACCCCTTTCTGTGTGGTGTGCTAACAAGGGGTCACTGCTGGGCTCGGCTCGATGCCAATGAGTCCTCCCCCAGGGGAATTCACAGAGTGCCCAGTGGCAGCTTTCAATCTCTGGTCCCTTAAGGGAAAGGGTACCCAGTCTCCTGGTCAATTTCACTCTTTCTCTTTCACTGAAAAAATTATCTTCATTATTCATTTTCCAGAGAAACTTTCTTTACTAAAGCTCCGAAGTTTAAGCCCCTTAGCAACTTCTTCTCAGTTTTAGCAGAGGTAGCAGATGAGCCAAAATCAGAAACACATTCCTTATTCAGTCTCTCTCAAGCTCCCCTTCTCTTCAAATGTCTGTTCTGCTTCTGGGTAACTATTTGACTTTATAAATCCAGCTGAATTCCCCTAAAAATAAAACTTGCAGGGGTTCAGCTCAGGTAGGTGGCATCACGACAGCTACGTGGAATGCCACTTGTTGGAGTTTTCTTCACTTTTATGATAGAAGAGATCTTCCCTATGAGTCGCTCTCCAGGAAGCACCCTCAGCATAGCATTATGCTGTTCACTCTTTCATTTCCTGCTAATTCGGAGGGCAGTAGAGCACCTAGGTTCAAATCCCGATTGCAGTGCTTCCTAGCTGCATAACCTTTGGGGGTAGTTCTCATTACCTCTCCAAGCCTTGGTTTCTGGCTCAGCACCATGCCAAACAGTCTTATCTGGTCTTCCTCTCTGGGTTTCCCCTTGGATTCTGAAGCCATTTCCACCTAAACTGAGAAAGACAAAGAGTTGCCACACAACTAACAAAGAATTGATGCCTTTTCCTTGACCCTCCCTTTATAAGATTTCCTATTTCCTGCTGCAGCTGCTGAAACTAGGGATTCACTGACTTGAACATTTGCTATTGACTCATTTCTCTTCTTCCTGTGACGTCCACAACACTTACTTTATACATACAAGTTCAGACAATTAAGTTCGTGAACTCATCCTAGAAAAAATGCTGCATACCTCATTGCTCACTATGGTCCCCTTCGAAGTACTCCCCTTGGGAAGCTATGCACCCACACTAGCACCTAGTCCACCCTTCAAAGCAATTTTGGAACTCTTTTTTTGGAATGGCCATCAGAGCTGTACTCATATTAACCTTGATATCCTAAATGTCATCAAAATGTCTTCCTTTCAATATTTCCTTTATCTACAGGTAAAGAAAGAAGTCATTGGGGGCCAGATCAGGTGAGTAGGGAGNTTAGAATCTTCCCATATTTATAAACCCAGAGTTTCACCTCAAATGTCTACAAGCATGTACAGGTGCAGTCCATTATCAGAAATGAAACCAGTGTACAACCCCCAATCGTAAATACACACCAACCCCAGAAAGTGACTCAAAGCATGTTTCCATGGTTCCAACAGAAACTTTGCCATGGAATCTACTTCAGCCCCTACAAAATCCACCTGAGAAATCCCTTCTCTCTGGCCCCTCCTTCTCACCTCATCAAATCCTATGATCCCCTTGGTCTTTTCTATTTCTCTGACACCAACTAGGTCTCCCAGCTCCAGTCTTGAAGCTCTGCCCATTGTTTCAACACCATGGTGAGGGTTGGCATACCCTTGCTGTGTATTTCTGTGAGACAGTTTTAAATCCTTCAGTTTGTTAAGAGTGGACTATCTCTAAGACCAACTATCATCTCTTCAATTTTGATGTGTTTTTATGATCACCAAGTCTCCATCTCTTTATTTTACCAAAGATTGTCTCAATTACATGGGATATCGAGGGTGAGCTAGATGGAAAGCAGGGGGTGAAAGAAAAAGAAAACCCCATTACATTCCTCACAGGGTGATGGTAACTTCTAGATTGATTTCCCCTGGCTAATTCCCTGGTTAGCCCTCATCAGAAAAGCAGCCTTACAGTGAAGATAAAATAACAGACAGAAGTGGAACTGCAGTTAATAATTAATTGAGCCTGTCACTTCTAAATAGCCAAGGACCAGACACTGAAGAAGAAAGCCTCAAGGGTCATATTACCCTGAGAAACCATCTTTACAAAAAGCCGATCTTGACTCAGGTCTAGGTTATCTCCAAATCAGAAGTGGGAAGGAGATTTGGCCCAAAGGTGAATAGGCTAATCTCTGTTAGTGATACCTTAGTAATAAAAATTCTTTAAATATTGAGGTTTTACCGAGGTTGGGGTGGGATAAGAAGAGGTATTACTGGACTCCAAGGCATTCCTAAGTGGAAAATTTCACATTCCCAGCTGAACATTTCTGCCGTTGTATGGCCCCCAAAGTTTATTTTCTTTATCTCCATTCCTCCAGAGAATTGAGTAGTATGCTTCCAGTTGTGTTGAAGGTCTGATTCAGACAAACTAAAAATCAGATTATAGCCCTTACTGTAAGCCAGTCTCATTTTCTCAGGAACAAGATGTGCTGTTGAAATACTCTACTGATCTTTAAAATATCTGGTGTAAATATCACAAGGCAATTAGCATGCTAATGATTCTAATTCTTTAATGAAAATTTAGCAAATCATCAGATTATGTATCTGGTTAAAAACTAACTGGAAGTTTAGAAAAATAAAATATTTAACAAGGACTCAAGCCATTCTCTAATATTCTCAAAACATTTACAGGTTTTATGCAAAGTTTTAATGTCCCTTTTTCACCAGGTATTAACTCTTACAGAGAAACTTAAATTGAATATGTGATATGTCTAACAAATTTAAATAAATGTTGGATTTAACAATTTAATTTCACTATTATGAACATGGGAAGCTGAAATTATAGCAATAGACTTGTCACAGACTAGCAGGAAAGTAAGTCATTGGAGAAACAGGCTCAGAAATCTGAAGTGTGCCCTCAGGTTCAATGAAGTTCAACAAAAGCAAACTATACTTTCTGCCTAANAATTTGTAATACATCACATTAACAAAATTAAAAATAAATATCATATGATCATATCAATAGATGCAGAAAAAGCATTTGACAAAATCTAGCAACGATTTATGATAAAAACTCTTAGCAACGTGGGAATAGTGGGATCATATCTCAACACAATAAAGGCCATATATGATAAGCCCACAGCAAACATCGTACTCAATGGGGAAAGGCTAAAAGCTTTCCCCTTAAGATCAGAAACAAGACAAGGCTGCCCACTTTCACCACTTCTATTCAACATAGTTCTGGAAGTTCTAGCCACAACAATCAGACAAAAAAATGAAATAAAAGGCATCCAAATTGGAAAGGAGGAAGTTAAATTGTCATTATATGCAGATGACATGCTACTATATATAGAGAACCCCAAAGACTCCATCAAAAAACTATTGGAACTGATAGATGAATTCAGTAATGTAGCAGGATAGAAAATCAATATTCAGAATTCAGTTGCATTTGCATATACCAATAATAAACTATCAGAAGGAGAAATTAAGAAAACAGTTCTGCTTACAATTGCTCCAAGAACTATAAAATACTTAGGAATAAATTTAACCAAAGATGTAAAGACCTGTACTCAGAAAATTATAAGACACTGAAGAGAGAAATCAAAGAAGATACAAATAAATGGAAATACATACCACGTTCATGGAAAGGAAGAATTAATATAGTTAAAATGTCAATACTACCTAAGGCAATATATAGATTCAATGCAATTCCTATCAAACTACCAAGGATATTTTTCTTAGAAATAGAACATATACTCCTAAACTTTATATGGAACTATAAAAGACCCTGAATAGCCATGGCAATCTTGAGAAATAAGAACAAAGTGGGAGGTATCACGCTACCCGACATCAAATCATACTACAAGGCTATAGTAATCAAAACAGTATGGTACTGGCATAAAAACAGACACATAGACCAATGGAATAGAATTGAGAGCCCAGAAATAAACCCATCCATATATGTTGATTTAATCTATGACAATGGAAGCAAGAATTTACACTGGTGTAAAGATAGTCTATTTAATAAATGGTGCTGGGAAAATTGAACTGACACATGCAAAAAAATGAAAATGCACCACCTACTTACACAATCATACACTAGAACAAATTCAAAATAGATTAAAGACTTAAATGTAAGACCTGAAACCATAAAACTCCTAGAAGAAAACATGGTAAATTTGCAGCCATTACCCTCAGTAATATTTTTACTGATACAGCCCCTNCAGCCCAAGCTGAGCAGCCGCTGAGCTGCCAACAGGTGGGAGGATGGCTCAGCTAAAAAAAAAAAAAAATTTCCTAAAGTATAGCATGGGGGAATACAGCAAAAAATATTGTAATAACTGTATGGTGTCAGATGGGTACTAGACTTATCAGAATGATCCCTTTGTAAGGTGTATAAATATCGAATCACTATGTTGTACACCTGAAACTAATATAATATTGTATGTGAACTGGAATTGAAAAATAAATTTCAAAAATAATAAAGTAAATGCCTTTAAAAAGGGTGAGGCTGCACTCTACAGTTTGCTCCAGGCACCACCATTTCCAATTGTCTTATGCCTGGCTGCTTAAGACATTTATCTTACCTGCCTGGTCCTGTAGGTAAATGGGTTAGGAACCCTTGCCTCACTATGTGTATACCAGGTTCAATTTGGTATGTTGTGGCTGTCACCATAAATTTCAATGTCTTAAGATTTTGATTGATCACCTATTATATACAATCAAAATGAGTATATTACATCCTACATTCAATGTTAATGCATAGCCCCATATGCATGACAGTGACAGCACAACAGAGACCTAAAGAAAGTAACTAACCAGGAGCTCACTCCATCTTCCTCATCAGTTCAGGACAGTTCTAAATTCTTTTGTAATGTGTGCGCTGTGTAGAAGGTAATTCTGATAGTAAAGTCTTTTTATCCAAAATCACAAGCACAAGTGAGTAAGTAAATGACAACTACTAGAACTGGCATTTTCTAAAAGAAGACATTCCACCCTGAGTCGTTCTACTTAATCTACAAACTCCCCGTTTTAGGTCAGTGGCATCGATTCCATTTTACAAAGATGACAAAGCAAAGATAGTCAGTTAAGTGAATCTGCAAAGATCATTGGTTCCAGTTCTAGCTGCTTTTGTCTTCTGTTTAGATGAAAATGGAGGCATTAGGTCTCCTTAGTACATTTAACATATTTAGCAATAATGCCTTCAATTTATAAAGCGAAGTAAAAAATTATGCCATCGCTTATGCCGACAACCCTGTAGGTTATGTGTTTCCCTTTTATAGGTGGCCAAACTGAGCTCCAGACTTTAGAGCTAGATTCTTAGAGTCCAGAATAGGAACTACAGCCACCGGCCAAACCTGGCTTGCATGCCTGTTTCTGCCTGGCCGGTAAGTTTTGGATGCTTTTATATTTTTAAATGGTTCAACAACAACAACAAAAAATCAAACAATAGTCATGATCATCTATAAATGCAAATTTCACTTATGTTTTACTGGAACACAGCCATGCTCATTTGTTTAGGTTTTGTCTCTGGGACATTTTCTTGCTACAATGGCAGACTTGAATAGTTGTGATAGAGGCCTGTTACCAGCAAGTCTTTATGGTAGAAATTTGTTGACCCTTGGTCTAGAGTAAATTAAATAAATTCTCTGAAATTATGTATAGCTAGTAAGTTTCAGAAATAGGCTTGAGTGTGATGCACTTATTTCAATTTGACTACTTATGGTCAGAGTATATCCAATTTTATGCAGATTTGTTCTCCATTTGGCATCATAAGGAAAATATGTTACCCAGGGGCCCCAAATATCACCAGGCTATGGCTAAACTATAAGCTCATGTCTTTTATTATCCTGTAACAGAATGCTTTTTCAGATTATTAATACATTTTTCTCCCTGTATTTATCCCATTCTCCTTCTACATTAAAAAGAGCTTACTCTGTGTTCCCTTGCCTAGGACCCAGGAGCTTTGTGTAAAAGGAGAAGCTGACCACGAGATTCTCCTTTCCAAGCTTTTGTCTTAAAGCCAAAATCCATTGAGGAAAGAAGGGTTGAGAAAGTGCATCTCAGGGGAACTTGAGGAGACCTGGAAGGA
>NW_017731371.1:5612053-5613653 GCF_001890085.2 Hipposideros armiger
AGGGATGGAGAAGGGCTGTGGCTCCCTTTCCTCTCCACTTTACCTCCAGCCTAGAAAAGATGCCAAGAATTTAAATTAACCTGGTTATCCTCTGGGAGTTACTCAATCCTCCTATTTTACCACAGAAACTTAGACTCATAGCATGAGGTTGTTCTCTAGATTGCTTCTTGCTAAGAACTTTAACAAATTGAGATCCTGAAGACAGAGAAAAGAATTTTTTTCCATCTTGGTCACGCCACAATTTGTAAACAGTGCAGGTACCTCCTAAGACATTAGAGTGCCTGCGAATCAGCTCAGACATGGAATGGTAATTGTTTGAAGCATAAGACCACACTGACAGATTCCCTGAGACCTAATCAAATATTGAAATTGAATAGGCCCCCAGAGTGATGTATAATTTCAGGGAACACATTCCCATCTGCTACTTTTCCCCTAAGAACTGGAGAACTCAATGCATATTGAGAAAACAGAATTAGATTGTAAAAAGGAGCCTGTGTTTATACTGAAAGTTCTCTTCTTTGGTAATTAAAATCAGAAAATAAAACACTGGCATTACAAACCAAAGACATAGAAACCTCTTCTGGAGACTGACTCCCAAGAAATCTCATCTGTTCTCTTTAGTACTAGTGTTAACCTTTAATGGGTTGAAATATTTGTGAGACTGTTTCCCCAAAGAAAATATGGTGAATCTGTAAGAGTTGGAAGTCCCAACACACAAGTGTTCTGTTGTTTTAATAAACTCTGTAGAGGAATAGTAAATTCTTAGATGAAATGAAAAATTCTATGTTACTAAGTGGAAAAAAAAGACAATTTTTTTCTTGGTACTACTACAGTTTGTTTATATTTATGTTTGATCAAATTATGGTTGTTACAGAAGCATCTTGAGTTTGATTAAATTATGGTTGTTTGATTAAATTATGGTTGTTCCAGATGTGTCTTGAGTAGACACAATTAATTAAGATAGCTAAAGACTGAACAGGGGACTGCCAGTCTGAACTTCTCAGCACTTCCCTCGATATAGGAAAAGGGAGAGTTTAATGTTTTGCATCATTTCCATCCAGCACTAGTGATAGTAAGGTTTGTAATGAGTTTGGTGGAATTTTCCCCAAGAGTGAAGTTGAATTTTCCCTAAAGTGAGACAACTTGGGAAAACACAGGTCTCACCTATGTTATGTGTGCATAGATGCTTCTTCATTCTTCCCAGTGACCTAAGGAGTGTTGGACTGGAGGGAGTGTTATGGCAGCTTTATAAAATAAGCAACTTAATTTTCCTCCCAGTTAGAAAGCACTTTATGAGACTCTTAATTCTGCTACATTTCTTTGAAAATTTTTACAGAACCAGAGTGGGTTGGATAACGAAATGGCACTAATATACCTTTCACCTTGAAAATAATTCACACATGATTAAGAGAAATGATTTAAAATGCATTTGATAAACAAGAGGAACTACATCAAACTTAAAAACTCCTGCATTGTCAAGAAAACCACAGACAAAATGAAAAGGCAACCTACTGAATGGGAGAAAATATTTGTAAATCATATACATGATAGGGGCTGATATCCAAAATACATGAGAACTCATAACTCAATAGCAAAAAAA
>NW_017731371.1:5617643-5641733 GCF_001890085.2 Hipposideros armiger
TAAAACTTGCAGGGGTTCAGCTCAGGTAGGTGGCATCACGACAGCTACGTGGAATGCCACTTGTTGGAGTTTTCTTCACTTTTATGATAGAAGAGATCTTCCCTATGAGTCGCTCTCCAGGAAGCACCCTCAGCATAGCATTATGCTGTTCACTCTTTCATTTCCTGCTAATTCGGAGGGCAGTAGAGCACCTAGTTTCAAATCCCGATTGCAGTGCTTCCTAGCTGCATAACCTTTGGGGGTAGTTCTCATTACCTCTCCAAGCCTTGGTTTCTGGCTCAGCACCATGCCAAACAGTCTTATCTGGTCTTCCTCTCTGGGTTTCCCCTTGGATTCTGAAGCCATTTCCACCTAAACTGAGAAAGACAAAGCGTTGCCACACAACTAACAAAGAATTGATGCCTTTTCCTTGACCCTCCCTTTATAAGATTTCCTATTTCCTGCTGCAGCTGCTGAAACTAGGGATTCACTGACTTGAACATTTGCTATTGACTCATTTCTCTTCTTCCTGTGACGTCCACAACACTTACTTTATACATACAAGTTCAGACAATTAAGTTCGTGAACTCATCCTAGAAAAAATGCTGCATACCTCATTGCTCACTATGGTCCCCTTCGAAGTACTCCCCTTGGGAAGCTATGCACCCACACTAGCACCTAGTCCACCCTTCAAAGCAATTTTGGAACTCTTTTTTTGGAATGGCCATCAGAGCTATACTCATATTAACCTTGATATCCTAAATGTCATCAAAATGTCTTCCTTTCAATATTTCCTTTATCTACAGGTAAAGAAAGAAGTCATTGGGGGCCAGATCAGGTGAGTAGGGAGTGCGTTCCAATACAGTGATTTGTTTACTGGCTAAAAACTCCCTCACAGATGTGAGCTGGTGCATTGTCGTGATGCAAGAGCCATGAATTGTTGGCAAAAAGTTCAGGTCGTCTAATTTTTTCATGTAGCCTTCTCAGCACTTCCAAATAGTAAACTTGGTTAACTGTTTGTCCAGTTGGTACAAATTCATAATGAATGATCCTTCTGATATCAAAAAGGTTAGCAACAGAGTTACAACGAAGTTCGTGAAATTCATTATCAGATCTTGTATGTAAATGACTTTCATACTTTACAACACTTTGTAACACCAAAATTGCACACCAAAATGACCAATAGACTTCACTGAAAAGATTTAGTGTTTCGAACAGGGATTATCCTTGACCATTAGATTTCCCTATCAATACTGTTCATTGATGGACCCAGAGAGACCTGATTTTCCAAGTTGAACGAAGGTCAAGTTGTCTTGTTTGTGACACTTATCAGGTGTTTCCTTATGCCATGTGTCAAACGCTATTTTTATGCAGACTCAGAAGTCTTTTGTTGCTAAAATAAAGAATAGAATGAAATCCCAAATATGAAATTATTTAGAAAACACTGGAAGTACATAAACTGATAACTATAGCTACCTCATGTGGTCATGGTGAGGATTAAATGAGATCATATATGTTACATACTGAGCACAGCACCGGGTACATGATAAGCATAGTATATGATAAGCACTCAGTAAACATTAGCCATTGTTGTTTGACCAAAGTGTAAAATAGCATTTTGAACTCTCACAGAGACTGCAACTAAGTGAAAAATATGCAACTATGCTTATAAATATGTACTGATGGCTAAATGTCTGCTGTCTATCAATGTCATATCATCATATAACATCCATCTTCGTAGGTATTCCTAGATGTAGGGCCTGAGTCAGGGAATTGGGGTTTGTGAATTACTGAGAGAATGATCTTCAGGAAAAAAATGTAAAGGAGTAAGAAAAGTAAGAGGGGGGAGGGTAAAAGCAGAATGAGGATGCGGTTTCAGATTAAGTCTAGTCTTGCCTTGATCCACAGTGAGGCTCTGGAACTTAAATTGCACCAGAGTTGTGACCCGGTGAGGCAAAGGGGCTGGCCTTTTGTGTTCCCATATCCATCAGTCACTTGCTGTGGGCTGCACCTCCTTCCCCTCACATAAAAGATGGGGCATAATCCCTAGGACAAGGCAGCCCCCTTCCGCTGAGGGCAATTCACCAGAAAAGGGGAGGCATCTGTAAGCCTTTAGCAGCTAACACACACAGCAGCTGAGATGTGGGTATAATAAATGGGTGTGGTAGATTGTTTGCAAAAATGAGGCCAATTATTCTCCTGTCTGTATCCATGCCCCTTCCAATATGACTTTGCAGCTCCCTACCCTTTTGTATCTGAACAGGCTTTCTGACTTATTTTGACCAACAAAATATAGTGAAATGCCATTTTGCCAGTTCTAATCCTAGGGCTCAAGAGGCCTGGGGAGCTTTCAGTGCTCTCTTGGAACTCTGATGCTACCATATGAACAGCCGTGGGCTGACCTGCCAGATGATGAAAGATACTCCAGCCAATAGCCAGCCAGCCATCAGACACACGAGTAGAGTAACCAGCTCTCAATGAACAAACAAGCTGACCACAGACACTTGAGTGAGCCCAGTCGCAATCAGCCCAGCCTGGGCAAGGCAGCAGAACCACCCAGCCAACTGGTAGACTTGGGAGCCATAATAAATAGTGGTTGTTTTAAGCCACTAAGCTTGGGGGGAGGGTGCTTTTAAAAACAACAAACGATAACAGATTTGCCCAATAATGAGAACCTTGACAGAAATATGGAGCTAATGCACATGATCAAGCATCTTAAAGCACTAATTCCTGCAATCATATAACTGTCTTTCTCTGAGGAGCTTTTAAAAGGAGTAATTGGTTCTATGACTTTTAAAAATAATATAAAAACTTAATCTGTCAGAATCGGGCATTTTTTCAGTAAATATTGAATGCAACCCCTACAGTCTAGTTTAATTTCTATCTAGACTCAGGGATACATATCTAGACTTAAAATCAGCTTTGGTCTAAGGACACTGGTCTCACCTCAGTCATTAAAGACATCAACATGAGGTATACTTAGAGAAAGAATTTCAGAGTTTGATATTTTATTTGTATAATGTGGCAAGTAACCTGTCTGAATCAATTTCCTCATGTACTACATGAGAATAATATTTTATATCTACTGAGAAAATTGGTCAAGAGGCTCAAATGTAGCATCAATGTGAAAGTTTAGGTAAAGTGAAAAGTGTTCCATCGTCAGAAAAGTCATGAGGTATTTTGTCTATGTTTTTCAAAGGTCATTTATTTATATAAAGAACAAAGATCAATTAATGATATATTGCCCATTTTGTTTGATAACCTTTTGCCATCTTTCAGTGAGCTTCATAATTCCTTGTTCATAGAAGGACCTGTCATTATTTGCGAAAAACTGAACAAGGTGCTGATTTACAGCCTCATCTGAATTGAACCTTATACCACACAAGGAGTTTTGAAGAGAGCGAAACAAGTGCAAGTCTGATGGCGCAAGGTCAGATGAGTATGGTGGGTGTGGCAACACTTCCCATCCAAGCTCCAATAATTTTTGACTGGTGGTCAAACTTGTGTGTGGTCTCACATTGTCACGATGGAACACAACTCCTTTACAATTAACAAGCTCTGGACGTATCTGGATGATGGATTTGTTCAAACTGTTCAATTACTGACAGTACACATTCGAATTGATTGTTTGGTTCCTTGGTAGGAGCTCGAAAAACACGACACCTTTAAAATCCCACCACACTGAGAGCATAACCTTCCTCTGATGAACGTTGTTTGAGGCTAATCATCACATCAGGACCAATACCGTTTGCTCACCACTTTATTGTAAACAATCCACTTCTCATCACCAGTTATCAGTTGCTTCAAAAAAGGATCATTTTCCTCATGTTTAATGAGCATATTGCAGATGTTTATATGCGCTGTCAAATGAATTTCTTTGAGTTCATGCGGAACCCAAATATCGAGCTTGCTTACATATCCCAGCTTCTTCAGGTGGTTGTGAATGCTTGATTGAGGGATGTTCAATGTTTCTGCAATTTCTCGTGTCATGTAACATGGGTTTGACTTGATCAATGCCTTTATTTTGTCATCATCAACCTCGGTGGGCCTCCTTGACCGAGGAGCATCATTGAAATCAAAATCACCAGCACAAAATTTCATGAACCATTTTTGGCACTGATGCTCTTGTAGAGCATTGTCACCATAAACTTTATGCAACTTTTCACAAGCTTGATGCTCATTCTTCCCTTTATGGAAGTAAAACAGTAAAATACGGCAAAAATGCACAGTTTGGTCTTCCATCTTCAACTTGTGAAATCTCCAAAACTCAACCAAATTGCTCAATTTTTTTTAGAATGAAACTAGAACTGTCAGCTGTCAAATGACATAGCAATAACATAGATGTGAATGACTAGTACTTCCAAAAATGAACTAGTGCCGTCTGTAGCAAACATACAGCATGACTTTTCCAACAACCCAATAATTATTTAACTGGGTTGGTTGACTTACTGGCCCAGATCACATGTTTGACTGTCAAAAGACTAGGATTTAAGTGCAAATCTAAATGATCCAAACACCACATTATGGCTGGCTCCCTGATGGGACTTGACCTTGATCAAAGGTGTTGTGTACCGATATTGTATACAGTCCCTTCTGGTTCTAAAAGCATGATCCTGTTTCATGTTTTGGTGGTTCAATTCCCTTACTCTACCAGGCTCTAGAGGAAGCTTCATTAGGCAGGCATTCCCACCTGTGGACTAATCAATCTGCTAACTCCTTCTAGTAGCTTATAAAAATATATTTTATAAAAACATGTTATCATTATAACTTTTTCCACTTCAAATACACATTTGCACAGAAAGAAATCTGGACTAAAACTCAACACCAATGCAACACTGACGTAGCAAGTACACGCCCTACTGCCCAAGTGATTATAGTTGTCAATTACGCTTGTTTTCTGATAACCAGTGAGAGTTTACTTTCATGAATCCTTCGCTTTTCAATTTGTGCAGCTTGGAGGCAGCACTATGGAGGCGTTTCCTTTGAGAATTCAAGAGAGAGTCCAGCATCTGCCACCAGGTACGACAGTTCAGCACGAAGGCCAACCCAACGATAGATGCAATTGAGATAAGGACAGCATTGACTGTCAGATGTCTTGGGTCAACTTGGAATATTGCTAGAAGAGTGATTCCAGCAATAATGCAGCCAGAGATAAACAGGAAAATGACAAAAGATGGGAGACAGCACGTTATTTTCCATTTCTTTTTACCTGTAAGTACAGCGAATGGTTTTAACAATTATTTACATATCAAGGATCTAGAAAATCCTAATGAGTACAGTGGCAGCATATGACAAACCTGATGTTTAATTCATGTTTTCATTCAACCCTAAACCCTACACACACAAAGAAGCAGAAGGAAGCCCTACCCTGTGTATCTTCAGTCTTGAATACTCAAAAAAGCCTGGTTGCCAAAAAGCTAAATTCTCTCTCACAAGCATCTGACAGGGTTGCGATCATTTCCGCCATCAATGTTTCTCCACCTACACTGGACAGCTGATTGTAATTTGTAAACAAGAACCTTGGGGGGAGGGGAAATAAAACATTACTCATCTCTAAGGACAAAAAAAAAGAAAAGTGTCTCACAAACATAAGTGAATTCAAGAGGACCTGATCTTGGTAACCCCTGGGAAACTCTGGGATGAAAAGATAAACAACCTGAAGTCCTTATTGTATAAAGGTCCTGAAACTTCCTGAGGCAAATGTGAAGTAAATTTTGAGATAACTTGTTCAAAGTTTGAGCCTTTGTGATTATATTCCCTAAAGGTGAGACAAAGTGGTCTCCCCATTCTCACCCTGAGGCAGAAGACATCTAATATGTGCCTCAGGAAGAGACTCTGATTGCTCATGACCAGGGAAGGGCCTTTGGGGCACAGCCCAGAACACTTCTGACCTTACCTTGAGACATTTGTTCTAAATTCTTCAACAGAGAGAATAAATTTGAAAAGTCCTGGTTACATGTTGAAGGTCTAAAGAAACAGTTGGTGTTCCAGGTCAACTTGGCTAATTGAACATAAGTTTTCCTCCAAAAAAAAAGAAAAAAAATCCCACTAAAATTACAGGGAAGTATATGTACATATAAAATAAACAAATTTTAGTAGAGTGGTAAATTTAAAAGAGATGCCACCAATCAAATTTCTGGAAGATATATAGCCATTCAGACCAGATTGAAAGTAAAACCTAAGAGGACTAATGAAATCACAATCTCATACAGAAGAAATAGAAGGTCAAACAGAGAGTGTTTTCCCAACTGTACCCCCAAATAATACAAAGAGCAGAAACAGTGGGAACAAGGAGAAAGAGCAGGATGAAGAGAGTTGGTGAGGTGATTCAGTAAGGATGACAGGACATGTACCCATATATATCCCTGTTGTCCTGAAGGGAGTGGTTACTTCTTGATTGGTCTGCAGATCAAGCCTTGAAGGTGGCTTTCTAAAGTGGGCGCTGGGGAATAAGTGGGTGCTGGGACACTGGGAAAATTACAGAGTGGCTGAAGCTAGAGAAGCAGAGCAAGTAGTCTGGACAGCCTGTGCTTACTGGAGGGACTGGGATGCCTAGCACGATGGTCCCACACACACTTCCCCACACAAACTGCTGGGCCCAGCTCCTGTCATCAGAACCTATCTTAGTATTATTATACATGAACAGTGATGTTTATCTTGGCTTGGAATCACATCTATAACTGGTTACAGACAACTAAAATGTCTAAATATCTGAGGAAAACCAATAGAAAAGACATGAAATACAATTTTAAAAAAAATAATAATAACAGAGTTCTAAATTCAACAAGTAGAAGCGTTAACCCCTGAGGAAATGATGGAATCACAGAAAATGAAAGAAAACTACAAAATACTAAAAACATAGGAAATTAAATAAAACTGCAAAATAAACATAATTTCCTCAAATTCGTTGAGGAAGAAAGATTGCAGTGAAAAAAACAGCAAGGGAGAAGTTAAAAAGATGATCTAAATATGCAAAAGGCACCTAGCTGAAGAGCCACATAGCTGGAAGACAGAAGGGTGATTCTCATATCACATAGTGAAGAAAGAAAGGAGAGCTGGAAAATGTCAGAGAAAAATCTAAGGAACATGAGAAAAAGATCTAAAGAACAATCATTTATTTAGTAAGAATTTTAAAAATAAATAAATAAATAAATAAATAAATAAATAAACAGAAGAGAGAGAATGGAGGGGAAGAAATAATTAAAAATAATAATAAAGGAGCGGCCAGTTGGCTCAGGTGGTTAGAAGTGTGGGCTCACTTGGGCCAACAAGCTGCACCCTCCACAACTAGATTGAAGACAGCTACTTGATTTGGAGCTGATGGGTCCTGGAAACAACACACCATTCCCCAATAAAGTTAAAAATAATGATAATAATAATAATAATAATAAAAGAAAAAGGCTGTTATCAGATCTTCAGATGAAAAGCCCCACATTTAAAAAAAAAAAAAACACTAAAAAAAACCCCATAGGCTCAACCAAGTGAAATTTCAGAACCCAAACAATAAAGAGACTATCCTAAAACACTTCAGAGAGAGAAAAAGCATAACAAATAAGGAAACAGAATCAAATTAACATTGAACTTCTTATCTGTAAATAGGGTTGCTAAAAAAACAGAGGAACAATATCATCACAATTTTGAAAGCCATTCTGAACCTAAAATTCTATCCTAGCCAAATCTAACTTAAAGAAAAGAATAAAGGACATATTTGGGGAGCATGCACTTACATCCTTAGTCAGAAAACGTATCACAGAAAAAACTCTTTCTAAAAGAATATCTGAATGTCACAATGAATGTGTTTCATTTAACACATGTGGAGAGGATAGTATACTTAACAGTAAGAGCATATGCATTCTTTTTAAGCTCCATGGAATATTTACAAAACTATGGCCATGTATTAGTTGACACACACACACATATACACAAATGCTCAATAATTTCAAAATGAAGAATTTATGTCAGCCACATTTTTCTAACTCTCACGCATAACAAATAAACAAAAAAAGAGAAAAAAAATAATTCATTTATTTGAAAATTGTTAAGCTTCTTTCTGTAAAAAATCCTGAGTAAAATCAAATTAAAAACCGAAAGTATAAACAAGTCAGAGCTGAATAACAAGGAGAGCACGGCCTATAGGATGTGACCAAAGCAACATGCAGAAGAAAATCCAGAGCCTTAAAAACATTTACAAGAACATTAGAATTAAAAACAAATTATCTAAGTATCGAATTAAGAAAATCAATAAAGAAAAATAAAAGCAAAGTAATTAGAAATAAAAGTGGTTAGAAAATAGAAAACAAAAAAAATTGGCAAAGATTTGATTACTAAAACAAACCAATGTTGTCTTTTTGAAAGACAAATTAGTGAAATCTTCAGCAAATATAAAAACGGGGAAGAAAGCAGCACCTCTGGAAAGGTAGTCACAGACAAATGAAAAGGATCTTATAAGCTGAGCTAAGAAGCTGGAAATGTATTCTGAAAGCCATGAGAGAGCCACTCGCGACAGAGAGTTGTAAGGAGAGGAACGACATGTGAGATTTGTGGTTTTGAGAGAAATCCTCTTACAGAAATGTGGAAGGAAAAAAGGACAATGGAGTCAGAGATACCAGCAAGCAGGCTTTGCAGGGCCCCGAATAAAGCGGTGGCAGTAGGGACAGAAGGTACCAGAAGTCAAGAAGGATTGAAGAACAAACAAAACACAGGCTTTGGTGACTAATTGGATGGTAAGTACACGGAAGACAGAGAAGAAGCAGGTTTGGGGGTAAAAGTGAGGATTTTATGTTTAGACATGTTGAAATTGAGGTATCCTTACATCATCTAGGTAGAGATGGGCTGTCAGATATTCAGATACACAGCTTGAAAGCAGTCGGAATTAGATACATAAATTTAGGGTTCATCTGGGTCCAAGAATAGATTTGGTGCCAGTTTTGATCCGTCTGTGGTGTTAGACTAAAAATGTGTGCTCCGAAAAACCATGAGGCCAAATCAAGGCTGAGCAGTAAAGAGTATGAGGACAAGCCAAGGCCAGAGGTAATAGCAGACACGCAGTGCATGCTCTCGCCCTGTTACAAATACTAGTTGATATCATGGGTGAGGATGAGCTTGCTCCCAGACAGCATGTAGCATGGGAAGAAAATAGTGGTGAAGAGAAATCCAACAGATCACCAATACTTCAGGAGTGGATAAAATGTCTATCTTCACACAGATTCAGCAAGTTTGATCAACCTGGGTTTTTAAGCATTTCACCCTTATCACAAGGAGTTATGCCTATAAGTTAATGAGGCAACTTGAAAGCTACCTGCATCAATTGACTTCACTGCTTTATAGCTACAGCCACAAGAATTTGAGCTGGAAGAATTGTTAATAACGGTGCTTGGGTTAATTGTCCCAATTTTTATTAATAGAACATTACCAGAACTCCTATCCATTGCTTGATGCCTTTTAGCCAAGCCTCATGTGTTTTAGATCCTGTAACTATGGCCCTAAATGAATTTCCAGAACAAATGCTTTCTTTGGCTATCCTCAGTATACTTCATTGGTATTTTTTTTTTCTCTATCCAATGAAGACAGAAATAGCCCACTATCCTTAATAAGTTTAAATTAGGTTAAAATGTTATGTGCTAATGCTGTGTTCTTAGAGATAAGATGGCCTAAATTAGAAGTGGGGGGGAAACTTTCATCAACATCCTAGGACACAAAGTCAAACTGATATTACAGTATTCTAAAATTTTAATATGCTGCTCATGAATGAGCAAATATTTTTATTGCATTATGCTGTCATGGGAAGTTGACCTTATACTGGAAGTCAGAAAGCATGGGTTTTAGTCTGCAGCGTATCAACAACTGCTACAAAAAAAATTTTTTTTAACTTTATTGGGGAACAGTGTGTTTTTCCCAGGACCCATCAGCTCCAAGTCAAGTTGTTGTCCTTCAATCTTAGTTGTGGAGGGTGCAGCTCAGGTCCAAGTCCAGTCGCCCACCATCCCATGTGGGAGTTGAACTGGCAGCCTTGTTGTTAAGAGCACGCACTCTAAAAAAAAAAAGAGCATGCGCTGTAATCAACTAAGCCATCTGGCCACCCGGCAGCTCAGCAGCAGCTCAGCTCAAGTCATTGTCTTCAATCTAGTTGTGAAGGGCACAGCTCACTGGTCCATGTGGGAATCAAACCGGCAACCCTTGTCGCTTAGAGCTCACATCCTAACCAACTGAGCCACCTGGCCACCCCAAAACTTTGAATTAGTTAATTGATTGTTGGAGTAACCAACTTATCCCCATTTGCCTCCAGCATCCTAGTTTTAGTGCTGTCCAGGGCAAATCAGGACTGTTGCTTGGTCAGCATAGTGGTTGCTATCTTTGAACCTTAATTTCCTCATTTGTAAAATGGGTTGACTGGAATGAATGATCTGTAAAATCTCAGTTAGCTCTGAAATCCTAAAGATATAAATTATATATACCAAAAAAGATGGCTGCTTGCATGATACAATTTTCCCTGCCCCAAAAATCCAAGCATTCATATATATATATACACTGTCTCTGCTAAGTATTTTAAATCCCCAAGATTCAGTGCAAGAAGAGTATACAGATAGATCACAACCTCACTAGCAATCAGCAGGATTAACACTTTTTAGGGACCTGAAACTAGGAGCTGCAGAAGCAAGGGACAATGTGTGGTCCAGGAGAGTGCCCCGTTTTGAGACTAAGAGGCCTCCATTTCCCAGTTCTACCCATCCTGGCCCAGCCAACATTAGATCCTTTTTCTTTTATTTGGTGGTCATCAACAACAGAGGTCCTAAATAGAGAGCAGCCTCCAACTAGAATGAAAGCAGGGCTTTGTGAAGCCATGAATACAGGATGCAGTGACCTGGTTAGTAGAGGGCTGGTCAAAATAAAAGGGAAGCTTTCTCTAGCTGAGACTAAGAGGTTCCTTATCTCTGCGACTCCCACTATTGAGTCACTCCCAAAGACAGCCAGTCCAAAAGAGAGTGTGTGGTGGTTTGCCTGCCCCCCTTCCCACAAACAACCACCTTCAGACAATTCCATTCTTCTGAGACACAGCGGTTCTCAGTGGGGCCATCTGAGTTTTACTAGCATCTCTCTGGGAGGCATTTTACAGCACCAAGAGAAAACTGGCTTTTTTTTCTTTCCAATAAAGAGTTCATCACACCTAAAAAAGTTTTCTATAGGGAAAAAAAATAAAGGAAAACTAAATACCAGACATTAGGGCCCTGTGGCTCATGTAGCACAGCCTTTGACTTGTTGAGTCAGCTTAATAACTGAGCGTTGAGTCACATGTTCTTACCTGAATATCTCCAGCAGCAAAACAAAGACAATAGTGTCTTCCCAAGGCTCTGACTTGTGGTGAATGTGCCCTTAAAAGAATGGGAGATAGATTCTGAGATGCCTTGAGTTCCAGGAAGAGACAGATGTAATTTGTCTAATAATTAGCATCTAGGAAATTAACATTTCAGTACATGAGAGACAAAAGCTAACAGCAATCTTTTGTCTACTGAGAACCATATAGAAGGTGGGTTTACATTTATCTTGTTGCTCTCCTGCTTAAACATAGCTTCCTACATCTCGTACAACAAACTCCAAATTGCCTGGACTTGTAACATGCAAGTGCCACCATTGTTTATTCCATCCTCGATTTCCATCTCATCTCCCATTTCTGAGCACAAACTTTGCTTTCTAACAACCCTGTTCTAACCATCAGTTCCCAAGTACTCGTACACCTTCCCATCTCTGTGCCTCTCGTGTACGATGTCTTCCACCTGGACTGCCCTCCCACTTGTCTTCCTCTTGGAATCCTATTTATCCTCCAGAACCCGTCCCTTCACCAAAATCTTTCCTGAGTTCTCCAGCCCACAGTGATTTCTCCTGCTTCTGAACTCCGACAGCATATTCAAAAGCCTACATTAGGCACTCAATAATCTAGTGTGTTAGTTGTTTTTTCACACATGTGTCTTATTTCCCCAATTGGATGCTTATATCCTGGAGGGCAAGGACTTTTATACCTTGCATTTCCCTTCTCTATTAAATTGAAACAGCACAGTTTACTGAGTCCTGGATTAGGTCACAAGAGCCTGTTCTTCCCTGGAGATTAGAAGACTTGTCTGAAACAATTTAAGGGATGAATAATTGAAGCTGGAATGATAATAATAGACTCCAGATGGATAATAGATAACAGATAATAATAATACTAGACTGCAGAAGGATTCTAAAAATTTTAAACTAGATACAAATGACAAGACACTTGTCCCAGGCCAAACAGAAAATAGGATGGAAAATCTGGGTTTATCTGACAATAACCATGGACTGAGGAATGGACATTTAACCAAGGAATCCATTGGGTTGTCAAACACTGATTCAGAGATATCAGTGTTTTTGTCCTGAATTGAAATAGACAACTACAGTTAAAGAAAAATCAAATTGAGGACTCCACTGCAAACAAAGCCAAAGCTAGAGTAAGTTCAATTTCCTCCTTTCACTTTTTTTTTCCTTGAGTTTTAAAATGAGTTTATTAAAGAATGTTATTAGGAATGCAATGATATCTGATTTGTCATTTATAAAAGTTTTGTTTCTTCATGCTGTATAATAAAGGTAATGTAAGTGGCTAGAGTTATAAGCTTCTTTCTCCTGTATTCTCTAAGAGCATAGCACAGTGAAGTCATTTTTGCTAGAATAAATTTGAAAAGTCTCTTCTATGCTTCTCTTCAAAAAGCAATGAATAATAACAAGACAGCATTAAAAAGCCATTTTCCTATATGTTCGATAGCATTGGAGCCAGTATTTTTACCATCACAGGCTACAATTTTCACTTTATCAAGGAGTTCTGTCACCTCTCCAAATTCAACATCATTTAACAAAGGTCCACATATTATCACAGAATCTGTCCATACTCAGAGAGGCCTTGAAATTGACTCTGTTCCTGACCCTCTGAGCCAATGCTGAATTTATCGCCTTACCAAACTGAAGTGAACTTGAAGGGTAAGTTGTGGAGTGATCTGTCGAGGCTGTATGACCTCATCCAGGCTTTCCTAAAGATTGTTTCCCAAAGTGGTATTTCTGTAGAACTGATATTCCGTGGCTAAGGAGGAGGAAACTATATTTTTTATTCAACCTTGCATTGATGTCCTGTGGGGAAGGCTCTTCCCGCCATGGAGCAGACAGAAGCAGCACAGCCAGGAGCCCACCAGGAAGCACCTTCCCTCCCACCCCCAACACCTCCTCCATGGTCGCCTTGGAAACCACAGATCCGCCTTTCACTTCTCATTCAATGTATCTTCACAAGAGTCTGTGTTTTGGCAGAATAATTGAGTATATGTATTGCAAGATTGAAGGGAAATTAGAATCTGTAAGCAGATGATGAAATTTGCTCATTGACTAGTAGCAAATTTTAGTTAGACATGAAGACATGATGTAAAAAAGACTGAAAGTTTATAAGTGTGCCTTCTCAACCTTCTTTAGGGGCTCATTATGAGATGTGTTGTTTCACCTAGAGCCCCATTCAGATCTGCTATGTCTTGCTTTCTCTCTCTCTTTTTCTCCCCCCTTTTAGTATCTCATTTTCCACCAGACATAGAGAGCTGTACTGAGAAGCAAAAGTAAGTTTAATATGCAGGCTCAGAAGCACCAAATGTGAAACAGAATTACCAGTGCGAAAGAAGTTTTTGAAAGCAACTTGATGACCAGCAAGAAGGAATCACTTTCAAGAAGGCACAGGATTGAATTTTTTTAAAGACTTGATTTTTTTTTTTTTAGAGCAGTTTTAGGTTTTCAACAAAATTGATGGGGAGATACTGCTATTTCCCATACATTCTCTGCCCTCACACATGCAGAGCCTCTCTCATTGTCAACATCATTTACCAGATTCATTTTTTTTTTAACTAGAGGTAAACCTACATTGACACATCATAACACCCAAAGTACATAGTTTACTTTAGGGTTCACAACTTGGAGTTTTACATTCTATGGGTTTGAACAAATGTATAATGACATGTATCCACTATTATAACATATAGTTTTTACTGCCTTAAAAATCCTTAATGCTCCACTTATTCTTCTATTCCCATCCCTACCCCCATGAGCATCCACTGATCTTTTTATTGTTTCCTTAGTTGTCCTTTTCCAGAATGTCATTATGTTAGAATTATCCAATATATTGCCTTTTCAGATTGGCTTTTCTCAGTAATATGCGCTTCAAGTTTCTCCATGCTTTTTCCTGGTTTTCATGGTTTGATAGATCATTTCCTTTCAGTGCTGAATAACATTCCACTGTGTGGATGATCACGGTTTAATTATCCATTCACCTACTAAAGGATGTCTTGGCTGCTTCCAAGTTTTGGCAATTATAAATAAAGCTGCTGTAAACATCCCTGTGCAGATGTTTTTGTGGACATAACTTTTCAGCTCCTTTGGGTAAATACCAAGGAGCATGATTGCTGGATCGTATTGTAAAGGTATGTTTAGTTTTCCAAAAAGTTGTCAAATTGTCTTCCAAAGTGGCTGTACCATATTGCATTCCAGCCAGCAAGGAATGAGAGTTCCTGTTGCTCCACATTCTCACTGCATTTGGTGTTGTCAGTTTTCTGGATTTGAGCTATTCTAATGGGCATGTAGTTGGATCTTTCTTGTTTTGATCTGCATTTCCCTGATGATGTACGACGTGGAGCATCTTTTCACATATTTGTCATCTATATATCTTCTTTTGTACCAGAGAATGAAAGACCCTTGTGTCATCTCAGGAAGGCCTTCCAGGATGTACAAATAATATCACACAAACAATGGCAAGCAAGCTGAGGATTTATTAGAAAAAGAAATTATATTCCCAAAATGCAGGAGTGGAGAGGCCCAGGAGGAGAGTGACTGTGCCCCAGAACAAAAAAAACTTAAGATTATATCAGGGGTGCCAAAAATGTATACACATGACTTATATTCATCTTTTGTTATTGTTATATATTGACTATTACAATTTTAATACAGTATTTTTTGTTGTTAGGCACGGCTGGAGAAAAGAGTCACGGGAGACCAAAATTGGTCTATTAGAATTTATTTGGCATGTTTGAGCTGCGGGAGGTCAGGCTAGAAAAGACCATAACCTCCTCTGAGCAAAAAGGGGTATGGAATTTTATAGGAGGGGGTAAATGGGGTTGTTCCTCCCTCAATGCTTCAGGGGCTTTTTTGTAGCATTGTCTCTCAAAGTGTTTCGGGGCATGACCAAGCCCTCCGGTTCCACATTCTGGCCCCCAGGCCACCATCTGCTCCGCCCAGGCCCCTAGGAGACAAACACAAGCCAGCAGGTACAAAGTACAAAGCACAAAGCAAGACAAGATAGCTTTCAGGATAAGAAGGTTTCTGCTCCTGGCCTAAATATAACCTAACATTGTTCCTTTCCTAAAATGTGTATACTTTTTTTTGGCACCCCCATATTTGAATGAGGGTGTGAAATATTCAGGGGTGGGTTACAGGCATTCCCAGGGTGGATCTCTGCTGACTGCTCCTTCCTCCTTCCTGTGGGGAGGAGAGATTTCCTTATAGGGACTGTCATGTTGACACGGGTGGAGATTTTTCCCTGCGGGCAATGCTAATAGTGTTGTAATCCATTACAATTAGCTGTAGCTGCACCTTTTCTTAGGAATTTTTCTCATCTCTTTTCTTTGTTTCCTGCACTTCCTCCTTCCCTTCCCCCACCCTGTCCCCCCATAGCCCTGGTGCTTTCTGCCTATGGTAACATTTTCATGAGGTGTCTATTAAGGTCTCAGCTCATTTTTTAAGGTTGTTTTCTTATTGTTGAGTTTTAAGAGTTCTTCATGTATTTTGAATAAGTCGTTTATCAGACGAATCTTGTACAAATATGTTCTCCTGTTTGTAGGAGCCTATTTCTGGGCTCTCCACTCTATTCTGCGGATTTATTTGTCTATCTTTCACCAATACTATGCTGTCTTGATTACTGTAACTTTATAGTAAGTCTTGAAGTTGGGTAGCGTCAGTTCTCCATATTCAATATTGTGTGTGCTATTCTGGATTATTTGCCTCTCCATGTAACCTTTAGAATAACTTTGTCAATATCCATAAAATAACTTGCTGGGATTTGCTTGGGTTTGTGTTGAATCAATAGATGGTATTGTGTTTTTAATTTCAAATTCTACTTGTTCATTGCTGGAAAGAAATTGACCTTTATATATTAACTTTATATCCTGCAACTTTGCTATAATCGGTTAGTTTCAGCAGGATTTCTTTCTTCCTTTTTTTTTTTGCTCAATTCTTTTGGATTTTCTACAAAGACAATTTTATGTCTTCTTTCCTCACCACCTATTTACCTTTTAAATGCCAAACTCTATACTAACCCCTTTTTCCTTGCTTCTCTTAAAGGAGCTATTGCAGATGGTCTGGCTCCTAGGCCAACCCATGCTTTCTCCAGTCCCTGGAGTGAGGTATTCTGAGCTTTACTTAGCAAAGCCATTTGACAGGACGTCTTACAAATTCTCTCTTCTCTCAATATGCTTTTGTATTTTCATCTCTCCATCCTTACCTCTCTCTCAGGTAAGGTGTCAGGTATCTTTTGGACGTGAACCCCATCTCTTCTCCTCTTGATTTATCTCCTCCCATCTCTTTCTCAACCTGGCTCCACTAATTATTCCTTTCTTTTGCACGTCTCTCTTGAGATCCTTTATCACTCGCTCCTTGTTCTCTGCCTACAGTTGTGTATATGTTTTTCCATTCTCATTGTTTTAAAAAACTGTTTTTCAACACTGTTATAAGAAAACATTTTTAATTTTAACTCCTGAATTCTTTATACTCCCTGGCCTTTTTTCCACTTAATTAGCAAAGGCATCTGTGTTTATTTCTTCAAAGAACAAATGCTATAATAATTGTTAGAAAAGAAAGATAGAATTCTTGACTTTTCTATTTCAAAAACCTAAATTAGCTGGGGCTGGAACATGAAAATAAATAGGATATAGCAATAGATTTTGGAGAACACTGATGAGAAAATCCACAGATTTGGAGAAAATATTTCCATAAATATTTATAACTTAGGACTTATGTCCATAATATGTAAAGTATTCATAAAATCAATAATAAAAAGACTGGCACACAGATTTACTGGTGAAGATGCAGAGCAACTAGTATTGTCATACATTGCCGATGGAAATGTAAAAGAGTACAAATATTTTGAAGAATTGTTTAGCAATTATTTATGAAGTTAAACATAAACCTATTTTATGATCCAGAAACCACATTCTACAACTTTACCCAAGAGAAATAATTTTAAAAGTCCACAAAAAGGCTTGTATAGGAATCATTACTATAATAATGAAAAAAACCCAAATGTCTATCAATAACTGAATGGATAAGTAAACTGTGGTATATCTATACAATAGAATGCTACTCAGAATTAAAAAGAACTAATTATTGATATACTCAATAATATGGATAAATCTCAAAAACATAATATTTAGGGGGAAGAAAAAGAAACCAGAAAGTACGTACTATCTCATTCTATTTATATGAGCCCAAGAACAGACAAACATAATATGGTGATAGAATTTAGAAGCTTGGTGGTCTCTGGGATTGGGGAAAATAGGGAGTTAATTGGATGGGGAAAGGGAAATTTTTTGGATGATAGAAATGTTCTGTCTCTTACTAGAGGTTATGTATTGTATAACCATATGCATTTATCAAAATTCATTAAACTGAAAACTTTAAGATCTATTCATTTTATTATATATAAATTATACTTCTATTAAAAAAGACTTTAAAAATAAAGCTAACTCAAAAGTTTTTTAAAAATTGTGAAAATGTAGGTGTGTATATGTCAAATATTCCTCAAAGGTTGCATCTGGGTTTTACTTGTGATAGATCTTATCATAGCCAATGATTCACACCCGGTAGATACTTTACAACGCTTGATAAATTATTAATTGCAAGGTATACTCTTACAAGCCAAACTGTTTCTGCCCTCAAGTAGGATTCCAGCATTGTTGTGTTAGAAAGTACTGATATCCAAGTCAAAAAATGAGCTTTTTCCTTTGAAGTCATTGAGAGACTGGTAAGAAACAAGGCATATAAGGAAACACATAGATGTTAAACTGCAGGATGACCTAGCCTTGTCTGTCTGTTTACCACTGTGTTTCTAATGCCCAGGACATAGCATTATGTGCTTGTAGACACTCAGCATCTGTGGAATAAAAGAACAAGCCAGGAGGGGTAGAAAAAGAAGTGAACAGGGTTAGAGCGAAAAGGAAAAGGTATAATATGCAAAGACAGTTACCCAATAAAATAATTAATATTAAACACAATTATATTACATACACTGTATTACGGATTTTGTGTCATTGTCACTTTCCTAAATATGTTATAGAAGGAGAAGAGTGCTAGATAATAGGAGAATGTCGGATGCTCTGGTTGAACTGTATGAATAACTTAAAGTTGATTTTGGCACTCAGGGCTAAGACATGAATAATAAGATCTTTAGAATTCTTATTAAATTTGATAATCATATTATGAAGGTACAGGGTTTATAATGTATTCAGATACTGTCCTCACAGAAAACGTGCTATGTTACCTCTAAAATGTACTTTAATCTTCACTAGGGTTATCATGGTACTAACTAAAGACAAATTTACATTGTTTGGGAGCTACCAAGATCGCCAGTGCTGGGATGCACAGCTCTTCTTTTGCTACACCCCAATCTGTATCAAATTATCTCAAAAGGCATTCCAATTTAAAAAAAAAAATTTGAGAGATATATTCTTTCAAATTAACTTTAAAAATCTCTTGCACTTAACCCATTGGGAAAGGTGTAAAAGAGGCATCACTAAACCTGTCAAGCTCAGAAAGAGTTACATGAATGTGTTAGAAAAAAGAAAGGAGCAAAGACTGGAAATCTAAACAGCTGGAATGGCTGTGGGTGGGGAGAGATAAATAAAAAGACAAGAATAAAAGAAGATGGCAGGCAAAACGGAGACACATGAAGTAGCCATGGAAATCAGATACAAACACAGCTAACATCCCTCCCCATGCTGCTACTTGACACAGCCCAGCAGGAGGCAGAAAGACAAATGGGACTTCATATTTACTTTATCTTCCCATTCCTAAATCTCGTTCCTAAATCTGGCTTTATTACCCTTCATCTCAAAGGAAAAGCATTTCACTAAAGGCTTTCTTTCAGTTGTTTGAAGACAATTTAGAGAGATCAATCAATGGTGCTAAGCCTTTGGGTGACCTTCATTGAGGAAATAGGAAAATAGGGGAGAGCTCACCTCCCAGCCTGAGGAACTTAGCTTCAGTTACGGCTGTCTTGTTTGGGATGTAACATTTTCTTCTGAATTTAGACTGCAACATACTGTGAGCTGTAGTAGCAGCTCCTGAGCTGGGGCTCTGAGAACTCCTATGTGAGGCCTCTACCACATGCATATTAACACCTATTCTTTTTCTTTCCTCTTCAATAGTAAAGCTTATTTCCAAAACTAGCTCGTGCTTCAGGGCTCAGCTGAGGTGAGCATCAGACCCAGGGCCAGGTAACACAGGAGACCCCACTCTTCAAGTGAGCTCCCCACTTGGCTCTGTTTTCCCCAACGCTCTCCCTTTCCTCTTCAGTCCTGCATAGGATCCCATCTTGTACTCAAGGACAAACTTCAAAGACATTTCAACTAAATTTAGGAGGTCACTCCTTTTTTCTGCAAGGAATATTTTCAAACAAGTACTTTATTTCTATATGTATATTTTTTTAATTGCAGGTTTTCTTAATATTTGAATCCTTTGTAATGTCTAATTATACTCTCTCGTTCCCTTAATAAAAATTCTGAAAAGTCTGCCTTCTTTAACTTTCAAAACTGCTAGAGCCTTAGCACATTCCCTAGTGTTTTATAACCTATTTAATTAGGCTCTCTTCTAGCATCCACAACCCCAGTCAGTTTGGCTATTTTTCCCATGTCCACGAACGCCAGAATTATATCAGAATTATACACACGTGCTGAAATATCTGCAATGGAACGTTTTTACCTGCTGGAGAATAGTCAGCACCATTAAGAACATTTGCATCCTCTATACCCAGGGAAAGTGTCCTCATTCAGGCTTTTCTTCTCCACATTTTGCTTGAAAGAAGAGAGCAGACAATGTTGCTGCCTATCCAAAAATGAGTGAGAGAACCTCAGATTCAATAGGAGAAGGAAAAGGTAAACTATTACTGAATGCCTGCTACGTGCAAGACATTGGTACTAGATGTTTTATTTATATTTTTTTCCATTCAATACCTATATGAGGTAAATATACTTTCTATTGTACAGATGATGGAACTGAAACATTGAAAGGTAGAGTTCTATCTGATTCCACCACATTATGTAACTTCTTCAGGTCACCAGACTGTTTATAATAAACCCAAAACAAGTAGCAATGATGGCCCTAAGGACCTAAAATTAGTCTTGCTTTGGCTGGCAACTTCACAACAGCTGTGACAGTGAGGAGGTCGCCATGTTTTCCTCTTCTGAGCTGAGTGAGGTCACAGGGCAGCCACGCTGCCTGAAACCCTGTGCTGCGAATTGAAAGGGCATGGAAGGCAGGCCAGACAGCTGCATCTAGGTCCCAGTTAGCTATGTGACCTTGAGGTAAGTTTGGGTCCCTGTTGGCTATGTGACCTTGAGGTTGTTTGTGCATTCATTCATTCATCCATTCATTTTACAAGTATTTATCAAATAACTGCTACGTGCCAGGTATTCTTCTAGATGCTCAGAACACAGCAGTGAGCAAAATAAGTCAGTCTCCCACAGAGCCTACAGACTCAAAGAACGTAAAACTATGCCTCTATTTTTTTCCTGTGTAAAATGGGAATAGTGCCTCCCTCACGAGGATGTGCTAAAGATTAAATAAGTTAATACATATGGTGCTTACCACAATATCGGGCACACAGTAAGCACTCAACAAACGTCAATTATTACTATTTTAAAATGGAAATTCTTATCACTGGCACAAATTGAGCTAAAATCAACATAGGCGACAACAGTGGAGCTTTTGATATAGAGAGATGGGGTGGGGGGTGGACAATTATCCCCTGAGGTGTCAGGAGTAATTTCCTGTCACATTTAGTTGAGAGGAGAGGGCTCTTGTGTGAGCTGCTTGGCTGTCGTTCATGTGAACACTAATGGAAATGTCAGGCTGAATTGAGAGTCTTGTTGCCCAGCAAATTTCAGCCTACAGAGTGGTCCTGGGGGTTATTTTTGCCTAGTATAAAAAATTGAGGTCTCCTCAGAGAAAGCAAAGTACAGGTGTTATGGTAATTATTTTAAATAATGCAAGCATAAGAGGGAGAGCTTTTCTATAATACCTTTTGAAAGTTAAACATTTTTTTTTCCTCTCTCCCGTTTTTCTCAGAAAGCTAGATCTGTGCCTAATCTGCTTTATAAGTTTCAGGAATTAATAGGAGTGCAGAGAACAAACATTTGATCCGTTAACAGTTTCCTAGCCATTTCCAAGGACTTCCTAGACAATACAGCACTAGGAGACTATGGGAATAAATCCAAGACTCAAATAATAAACTTCCTGAAATTGTGGGGTGGGAGGTCACTGGCAAGAAATGAGCCGCGGCTAAAAAAAAGCTTATTAATCTTCCCAACATCTCAAGTAACATCTCAAGTAATTTTCCTAACTGCCCAACCAGCGACCTAAATCTCTCCCTTTGATTGCAGACCTTGGAATTAAATATCCATACATTTTGTTCAGTTTATGTCTGAGAATATTTTGATGTTTTTGATCAAAAAAGAAAAAAAATGTTTATTTCATTTCTCATCTATTCATTTGAATTTCAAAAAGAAGAAAATGTTTTAAAAACCCTTTCATTTGGCCCATGTCTTAAATCAAGATAGACTGATGGATCTACCTTTGGTTCAAGGTTAGCAAGTTAGTTTGATGGTTATGGGTTTGATACAAGTTTCAGTTTGGTTTAAATTCCTACCCCAAAGGTCTAAAAAGACACAGATACGAAGTGAAATCTGAATAAGAACAATGAAGAAGGACATAAAGGAATTCTGCAGGAGAATAATAATAAAAGTCCTGATTATAAGTTAATAGTTATATGATATTTCCATTCACAGGAATTACCTTTCTCCTTATACAAAATAATGCAACTATGATTTTCCTCTCTCCTGAGGAGTCTCCAGGATAGAGCCAAGAGCCTTGTACATTTTTCTGAGATCTGTAGACCAAACTTTCCAAAGACATAGAAAATAATTGGCTGAGATTTGAGGAGGCCTGCAGACTTCCCCATAAGACGGACTCTGAAGGATTATTTTAACTAACTATGCACCTCTTTGACTACACCAGTGCAGTTATTACTTTCTTGACTGGAAATCAATAATATATCAACTTTTAACCTCAGTTTCTCAGTTACAGGGTGTCTTCGTGGAAGTCAGCCGGCTGAACTGCCTAAGTTGACTCCCCTGAGCACTACCTACATGTCATTTGCACCTAAATCTGGAGGCCAGCTGGTCTGCCTCTTTGATACGGGATCAAAAGTCACGACATTGCTCTGTGTGTATATGTGTGACAGCACTACCCAGCTTCTCTGCCAATCCTCCCAAGAAATACCCCAGCACTTGAACAACATGGAAAGGGAAAGGGAAGGTATTGAACATGAAAATCTATGAGGTCAGCTTATTTTAAACTGTGACTCTGCCTGTAAGCGGAAACTGAATACACAATAGAAATTCAACATGAACAATTATTCACTCAGAAAAAGTACACTCACATATTTCCAAGGGTGAAAAATAAAGATGTGATTTTTTTTTTTTTTCCTACTGAGTAAGAAGGCATCATAAGTTTTTTTCAGGAGAGCCATTAGAAGTCAATATCATGGAGGGCAGCTACCAGGCTAAGCCACAAAATAGCCTTTGAGTTTACTGACCCAGAGTGAACTCTTCCAAAGTTGCTGATGAAAAAGGATCTGATCCCAGCTGTGAAGCCAGGCAATATAGTTCCAGCGCCTAACTCTAAATGTGGAATAGAGAGGAGGCTCTGTGGTATCACAAGACCTGAGTTTGAGTCCTGACTGTGTGACCTTGGATATGCCACTTAGCCTTCCTCAGGGTAAAATTAGATCATGTATGTGAGACACGCTGTGCCAGGTGTCCAACTCCAAACTGGAATTCAGGGTTTCGTTGTGCCTAGGAACTGAGAGGTCTGGGGACTCCCAAATCTATTTCATGAGCTGATTTGCATACAAGTAAAAGGTAGTTACAAACTTGAGCAGAAAGGTAACTCAGGAGGGAGAATGAAAATATAGTATTAGAGAAAGGAAATTGTGTCTAATCTCCAGCCTGAAGCCTATAGGGTGAGGGCCTGCAAGCCGAGGCTAAAGCACTGTTTTATTCTCAGCTTTATGAGGCCTGAGACCCATGCATGAGCATGTGTGGAAACACCTGGGATGTTTTAGAAACACCTGGAGGAAACTGAGAAAGAGGAAGGAAATTGTTGGGATGCTCAGCAATGTTTATAGAGGATTTGATCCAGGGACATTTGGGTAAAAATGTCAACATGACTTTGTTTCCCTAAACATAAGGGGCCACTTGATCCTCACAATACCATGAGGAGGTAAATATTATTATTATCCTTGTTTACCTCATTTCTGAGCTTCAAAACGTTTAAGTAGGTAACTGAAGTTAAGCTGTTAATATGTGTGCAATATGATTTGAAGCAAAGTCTTAACTAAAAAGCAAATGTCCTTACAGATGGCCAACAGGCATATGAAAAAATGCTCAACCTCACTTAGCATTAGGGAAATGCAAATAAAAACCACAATGAGATACCACATTATACCGGTCAGAATGGCTGTCATCAATAAATCAACAAACAACAAATGCTGGCGAGGTTGTAGGGAAAAGGGAACCCTGGTGCACTGCTGGTGGGACTGCAGACTGGTACATCACTATGGAAATCAGTATGGAGGTATCTCAAAAAACTGGAAATGGAACTACCTTATGACCCAGCAATTCCACTCTTAGGTATTTACCCCAAAAAACCCAAGACATTAATCCAAAAAAATATATGCACCCCTATGTTCATTGTGGCACTATTCACAATAGCTAAGACTTGGAAACAACCAAAATGCCCATTGGTAGA
>NW_017731371.1:5642833-5672356 GCF_001890085.2 Hipposideros armiger
CCCAGCTCCAGATTGAACTGTTGTTCAGCATCTTAGCTGTAGAGGGCAGTGTCACTGGCCCTCATATGTGGGATCCAAACCGGGGCCCTCTAGCATCCCAAGCCAGCTCTTAACCAACATGCCACTCGGCCGGCCCAATGCTGCATTATTTTAGATACAGCAGAATAGCATCAAAAAGAGGGGGATAAGAAGTTGGTTTTGAGAACCCAGGCATATACTCATACATCAGGAAGCTCAAATCTTTATACTTTCTGTATACTTTCCTTTCTTAGATTCACAAGAAAGCAGAGTGGAAACGCTGAGCATGAGATCACTATCTCACTGCTCTTCTAAATGTCAAACACTTTAACTCTGATTTTCTTGGGTTGTATAGAAATTGGTGAGTTTTTGCTTAATCATTGATGGCTCTGGCCCTTCATGTTGGAGATTTAAGCTGTTTTGGTTGATGCCTTGGTTTGCCTTGGAGTAACAACACAGTAAGCAGCTCTCCCAACAAGTACCGTAGTTTTGATTGTTTTTAATGTGGTGACCTGAGATTGTAAAGAAAAACCTCAACAAGGGTGCGATATCCTCTGGCAGCTTAAGTTTGACCTCAGGTAGTGTCTGAACTATCTGGATTTCTTGAACCTTTCATGGAACCACACAAATCTTGCCTTTCCCAGAAAACAATTTCAGTCATTTATCACTAAGAGGCAAAGAGTTCTTTTCATGTTTCAGAGACGCGGCCTGCAGCTCCCTGGAGCCAGCACCTCCTTTCCTGCACTGTCAGGGCAGCTCTGCACAGGGAAATCATTAAGCCTATTTGACCTTAGAAATGATATATATAACTGACTCAAAATTTAGCTTTATGTTTATGCACCTCTTCATAATTAAGGAGAGTGCTTTACACTTTCATACTCATCTTTACAAAGTGCTTTCACATTATTTTCTCACTTGATTCTCTGTGGTTTTGGAAAGGCGGGTGACATGTTACAGATAAGTCCAAGAAAGCCTAATTAATCTGATGAAGGTCGTAAGGCTAACAAATGGCAGAAGTATTATGACTCTGTATTCTATGCACTGATTCATGGGTGTTCTGTTTCTTACACTATATAACAAACTAACCCAAACGTGGTACTCACAGATTCAGAGCATCGGGAATTTAGACAGGGCACAGTGGGAACGAGCTGTCTCTACTCCTAAGTGTCTGGGGCCTCACAGCTGAAGAATGGTTGGGGCGACCAAAATGACTGGGGCTGGAATCATCTGGAAGCTTCGTTACTCACATGGCTGGTTTCTGAGCAAAGGTAACTAAGCCGCTCACCTGGGACTGTAAACCAGAACACCTACATGGCCTTTCCATGGGGCTTGGGCTCCTCCTAGCATGGCGTCCACACAGAGGTGCATCCCCCACAGGAGGCGTCCAGAGGGAGTGTTTCAAGAGAACTAGGCAGAAGTTGACTGGCTTAGATGTCACACATTGCCCCTTCTGCTATTAGTTATCAGTGAGCACTAAGCAGCCCAGATTCAATGAACAGGGAGTCTTGCTGGAGGAGTAGCAAGGTCACATTCAGAAGAGCACAGGTGATAGAAGATGCTATTGTAGCCATTTTTGGAAAACACAATCTTCCACAGTGAGCACAACTATATTTCCTACACAAATAACATGGGATGAAAGAAAAAAATATATATCTGAAGTAAGGCTCTAAATGGTTATAAATGAACAAACCAACATTAAGAGCCTTCCTACACACCAACAATGGTAAGGAAATAAAGTGTGTGTGTGGAGGGAACATGCCCCATCTACATCAGCAAAAAAAATAAAAGAATTTAGAAAAACGTTAACAAAAAATTATACAGCACTTATGTGAAAACATGAAATATTCAGAAATATATTTAAAAACTGAAATAAAGGAAGAAAGATACATTATGCTTCTTAATAATGTCATTTCTGACCAAATGCAATATATCATGTTCCTGAATACTATTTCTGCTACAAAGGTAACAACTCCCAGAAAAAGCCCAATGTTGAGTTATGTGAATTTGATAATAGTGATTCATTAGGAACAATGAAAATATTAGGATAGTCAATAGCCTTATTAAATAAAGAATAAGGGAATAAAAAGCATATTAGGTATTAAAAATGTTATGAAGCTTCAATAATTTAAATAAAAAACTTCTGACAGTTAATGGGGTAAACCATATGCCTGAGACAGTCACAGGCTACATCTCTTGTCCCAGCGAAATTATAATTCCTTTTACTCTCAAAAGTGTCCTGATTTGAATGATAAATTATATGACCATCCTACAATTAATCATAATATTTATCTGCACTCCCTCCCCAAACCTTACTTAAATGGCAGTAAATACTTTAAAATATTAGTGACAAGGTCGAAGAGATTCATAAATGGATAGACAAGTGGATACACACATCATGCAGGTGGATAGATAAGAAAGTGCATGGATGGGTAAGAAGCCGAGTGGATATATAGATACTAAGTGGATTAATCATTCAACCAACAAGCCACCAAAAAAAAAAGAGGATCAAATCATGCTGTGTGTGTTGTGGTGAGAATTAAAGCTGGATGTGATGATCAAAAGTTACCTTGGCTGTTTTTGGAGGAAAACCTCCTCTGAAGAAATTAAATTTAAATTGTCAAGTGAATGAATGGCAAGGAGCAAGTCATTCAAAGAGCTGGAAAGGATGTTTTCTCTTCAGGGAGAATAATTAGAGCAAAAGCCATAAGCTAAGAATAAACTTGGCTTGCCTGAGAAACTTAAATGCTTATCTAGCTAAAGTTTTGTACTCATATGAGATGAAGTCTGAGAGATAAGCTAGACCACTTAGGGCTTCCGTAAGCTAGAGTAAGAAGTTTAGATTTCTCCTAAATGTAAGGTGAGGCAATGATAGAATTTTAAGAAGAAGAGTATAGGGGCCGGCCGAGTGGCACATTGGTTAAGAGTTGGCTTGGGACGCCAGCTCTGAGCAGCAGAGCCCCAGTTCAGATCCCACATTAGGGCCAGTGACGCTGCACCCTCTACAGCTAAGATGCTGAACAACAGCTTGACCTGGAGCTGGGCTGCCTTGAGTCCCCAGCAATGGCGTAGGCTGCAGCCCCTGCTGCAGTGGGCTTCCATGAGCTACTGTGAGTGGCTGGCAGCCAGTGTGAGCTGCCAAGAGCCGCCGTCCAATGGCCATCGACCGATCTGCCTCACTCAGTAAGAGCACAATGATAATACCCACATGGACCAGTGAAGCGACATCCTCCACTAGACTGAAGAACAAAAGGACAGCAATTTGTCTGTTCCCCCTCCCAATTCCCCAACGCTGTTCCCTTCGCCCAATTCCCCAATAAAATCTTAAAAAAAAAAAAGATCAATGGATATGGCTGTATGGAAATGTAAGTCTTGCATATCAAAAGAACCATAAACAAAGTTAAAAGTTAAACAAATTAAGAGAAAAATTTGTGTATCGTATATATCAAAGGATTGTGATCAAGTGTGTGGCATATATTTAAAAAGGTTAATATCCAAATACATGAAGTATAAATCAATAAGAAAAAGACAAACAACCCAATAGAAAAATGTGCAATATGAACAGATGATTTACAGAAAAAAATGTAAAAGCACTCAACCCACCAACAAAAAAGACTTATAAAATAAGATCTTACTTTTTTAGTCTTCCTAAATGGAAAATTTTAAGATATAAAATTTAAAATGCAATAAAACAGAAAAATATACAAATTTAAATATTTTGCATTGGTTGAGATAATCAGGAAATGTAGTCTTGTATGTTACAGTGGGAATATAAATGAATATTAAATTTGGAGGGCAATATGTCTGCACCTATCAATTTTTAATTGACTGTGGAATTTTCCAGAAATATACTTTCAAATGTGTACATAGAGGTATATAAAAGAATATTCATTGCAAGGATATTTGTAGCGGGAGAAAAAACCCCATCTATTTTCCCATTCTTAGTGACAGTCACATCATGAAATATAATGGAAATACTGTGAAGACATTTAATAGTGGCATTGGCACATATTGCCTCACTTGGAAACATCTCTACGATGTTGTTGGGAGGGAAAAAAACCAAGTCATAAAACAGTACAAGGTGTCTGCTTTCATTTACATGGAGAAAACTCAAACTATATGTGAATGCATATAAATACATAGACTATTATCTGGTAAGCTATACGTTAATGTCTGGTAAACTACATGTTAAACATTTAACAGTGGTTCAGTAGTGGGGTAGGGAGTTAGTTGGTGTTGCTAGGGGAAAGCTGATGGCTGAAGAAACACTTCTGCTTTTTACTCCATATATTTCCACACTGTTTGAATGTTTAACAGCATATATTTACATATTACTGAGAAATTATCTTAAAATATTTTTGAAGATTTGTTCACTTTTTGAAATCTAAATACATCGGGTAATGAAACTCAGAGTCTTAGCAATCACCAGTGCCTTACAAAGAATTATGTCAACACTCATTGAAGGGGCTTTAATGCTAAACAATCGTGACACTCTGAGGGGAATTTAAATGCAATAAATCTTTACTGACGAACGTTCCTATGGACACAACGTAGCGTTTGGTCAAGTGGCATTAAAGTGCCACAGGAAGAGCACAGTGACTTGGAGGGTAGAAGGAGCAAGGCAATGACCTCTGACTCTCTGGGTCTCATTTTTCTTATCTATAAAATGAAGTATTGTGCTCACTTTGGCAGCACATACACTAAAACAAAGTACTGGCCAAAGCAGCTTTGCAAGGTTTTTTTTTGCTTTTTGTTTTTTTGAAACAGAATAGTTTCATACTCCCAGAATGAAATCTTATGAGAATCTATTTAAAACTGATAAAGGCAGCATTTCTCTGGTTGAAGAACATCAAGGGCCAGAGACCCACCCCCTCCACCCCTTGGGCAACACTGCAGGCTTCCCTAGAGGAAGCTGAGGCCTCACAGAACACTCCTTGACAACCTCTAGTCCAGATCATTTCTAAAGCGCATAGTTTTTCATATTTAAAAGCGCATAGTTTTCATTTACTAGCTGTAATATATGAGAGCCAGCCAAATGAAAGCCCCAGTGAGTGTAGTGTTACATGAAAGTAGAATGTGACTGAGGGACATGAGGAAGGAGAAGAAAAAAGTAACATTTATGACACTCTTGACATGCGTTAGGCATTGTGCAAGCCATTGCAATACCTAATTTAGTTTAATCCTCACAACCACCCATATTTTTATCCCGATAGAGATGAGAAAGCCAGGAGATAAGGAACTTGCCACAGGTCACACAGTTAAGTACTGAGCTGGAATTCTAACCAGATTTGCCTAATTGGAAAAGTCATACTGGTTAGGCCTGGACCTTGGTGTCCTACTAGAGAAAAGAGGACATAACTAAAGATAGTAATTCTGGGGACTCCAGGGAGTGGCCGAGGCTACCATGAGAGAGGAGGTGAGAGGGCTGCCAACACCAGCTCCTCACACTTCCAAGTTTTGCCTGGGATTATGCCTTTTAACAATCTATTTAGAGAGCTAAGACTATCAGATACAGAAGAACCTAGGGAAAACATGAGGCAGCATGTAATTAGCTGTTCAACCAGATGGTATATTCTAGGCTTTGGGAGCTTTGAGTTATTTGGGGGGGGGGCTGATACGTGGCAGAGCTAGGGTTGTAGTCTGTACCTGTGGTCAAGGCACCACAATATGTACCCCACATCTGTGAGCATGAAACACTCACACTTGTGCATTACAACTCCGTAATATCTGCCACCATTACATCACCCGTTGACCTAAATGCCTAATTTAATAGGCAGGGTTTTTCTAAATGCTCAACGACCCGTAGGCTAGTTGTCCTTACTTGTAACTTCCCATTGTAATTTACATTATTTTCCAGGTAGCTGATTCACAGAACAGCCAGTCAGGAGCTGAGTCATCTTGGAAGAGAGCCTAGGTCTTCCCTGCACAGCAAGCTTTACAAAAAGATCATGCTTTGTGGAATGCAAACAAAATGGTGTCTACTGTTTATTAATGTTCACAGGAATTATTCTAAATGAAAACATTTTTATACTCCACTAAATCTAATTATACCACGCCACACGAATGGACAAGGTATCTGCCTATGAGAAGCAGTCTGAACTATAAGGTAAACCTCCAAATGTACCTGGGAGCACTTTGTCTTGTGAGCTGGAAGTTTAGGCAAGATTTACACTGAATGCAGCCACAATAACCAATGACTGATGCTAAGCCAGGGTAGACATTTTTCTGAGTCATCACATTCTATTATATAATTCTAAGTGGGATAAAATATTGTCATAACCCCAATCCAAACCATTCATTCAACTGCTGTGTGTATAAAAGGAAATTTAAAACAATAACAAAGATGGAATTCACTAACGTATCAAACAATTTCAACTTTAATATTATCTAATATAAGTAACACCAGAAAATTCACAGGAAAAACAGTAGATGTAGATGTTGACATGATTTTTTCTTCAAAAAAAAGCAGACAGGAACTACATCTATTCATCCATGTATCCCCCATGGCTAGTATAACCTGGCGTGTAGTTGATGCTCAATAAATATAGATTATGTAAATAAAGAATACTTAGTTATGAGACTTTGTGCAATTAGCATAATATACACCTTTATTTGAAGACAAACTTCGATTTTTCTGTCGAGGTTTAAGAGTTGTAGATGTTTGTATATTGTAATAGAATGCCCACCATAGGCTAAATTTGTGCTTCCTTTTCCTCTCTAATGAAAGAAGTTTATAGTGACTAAACATCCTATTCTGCCTTGTTTAAGGAGAGTACCGATATAATTATTAATAGTGCCCTTTTTAAAATTCCCAGTTTAGGAAACAAATGAAACAAACTATATATTATTCTACAATAGAAAAGTGCCATAAAATAACCTTTATATCTCTAGAGATCATTCTCTGTCAATGGTCCTCACCCAACTAACAGAAGAATAGCTGAGAATATCTTGGAATCCCTCTGAAACCATAGAGGATAAAAACACTTTCGAGTTACTGAGGTATTCTCCCCCCTAAAAGAGAGTTTGAGCAATGTTTGAGTATGAGAGAAATCAGACTCTTTGATCCCACAGGAGAGAGATATAGTTCTGGGTCTAGAAGTGGGCAGCTGTCAGACCAGAACAATCTAGCAAACCTGAGGCCTACTAATTCCCCGAGAGGTGCCTGTGTGAGAAAGAGCCAAGCTGAGTGTTGGAAGAGTGGTGCTGGACTCCCACTAAGGACTCCTATAACCTAGGCAGGGTCTAGATCAGCCTAAAGCCATAGAACTATCACAGGTATAGCAAACACCATCTCTCTTGGGAGCCGTCTACAACAGTGACATCCTGTAACAGTCAGAGGCAATGGGAACAGTTCAGATTCATTTCCTGTCCTTGCTTAGATATGAAAGCCAGATTCTTGCTTCTCCCTTGCTCCCCAGTAGTCTTGGAAACTCAAAAGAGACAGAGCAGGCTGGCTTTAACTTAAAACCAAGTTTGCAGTGGAATTTACCCAAGACAGACAAAAAGAATCACAAGCAATTTTAGGTAATGTTTTGAGAAGACTGTCTTGAACACAGACAGCATGTCCATACCTGGAGCTGTGCAAGACCCAGAGCGGCTTGCCGTCAAATAGGCACATGATCTACATGAGTCCCAAAGTCAGACAATGACCAGTATCTTCCGCTTCTAAACAACCCACTGGAAGTTAGGTCTGGACTTGATAACAAAGACCAGAGGACAGTCTTCTCCTTGTCCAGTAAGAAATCTAGGCTGATGAAAAGACACTGATTCTTAGAAGTGGCAGGACAACGACATGGTTTATAGCACTTAGAATTGTCTTGAGGACCATCTGAAACTGACAAGGTTTTTTCTACACACTGAGCTATTATCAGAATGGCTGCCTGAAAAACTAAGACTCTGAAAACCCAGATCCAAACCTAACAGTGCTATTGGGAATAAGTGCCTCTCTTTATCACCACTTGCCATTCTAAAGAGATCTCTTTAGAGACACCGTGAGACTTAGTGAAGAACAATTGATATAAAAGTCAAGAGCACTAAGAATTTGTGGAAAATATACATGTGAAGAAGAATTGATTAAAATATAAAAAGGAGGGCCGGCCGAGTGGCGCGATGGTTAAGAACTCGCTTGGGATGCCAGAGGGCCCCGGTTCGGATCCCACATATGAGGGCCAGTGACACTGCCCTCCACAGCTAAGATGCTGAACAACAGCTCGACCTGGAGCTGGGCTGCCGTGAGTCGCCGGCGACGGCATAGGCTGCAGCCCCTGTGGCAGTGGGTTGCCATGGGCTACCGTGTGTAGCCAGCAGCCGCAGTGAGCAGCCAGCAGCCACAGTGAGCAGCCAGCAGCCGCAGTGAGCGGCCGTCCAGAAGCCGGCGACTGATCTGCCTCGCCAGAGAAGAGCGCAATGATGGTGCCAACTTGGGCCAGTGAAGCAACATCCTCCACAACTAGACTGAAGAACAAAACGACAGCAACTTGTCTGTTCCCCTTCCCCCAATTCCCCAGCACTGTTCCCATCCCCCCAATTCCCCAATAAAAATCTTTAAATATATATATATATAAAAAGGAAATTCAAGGTAAAATTATATAGGAGGACGAGGAAGATGGAAAGAACCTAAAAGGCACCCCAAACATGGCACATGCTTTGAGAAAACTACTGACATTATAACATGATTTTAGGGGAAAACCCCTCAAAACAAAAGGATAGTCAAGAGATGTGAATGTTTACACTGGAAGAAAAAAAAATATGAGTGAGAGTCTAAGAATCAGACCCCAGATATAGAGCTAATTTTTTTTCCTTCTAGGTATAAGGCTGATATTTATTTACCCCAATGTTTACATTTATAGTTATGTAACAAGTGAGGTGGCATATCGAGTCACCCACGGAAGCAATTGTGGATTTGGTGGGTATGTGTATTGAATTCTCTGATCACTGAGTGAACGACTCCACAAGATGGCATGTGGGAATTTTCCACTGCTTATAGACCCGGTGAGCCCCTCACTTCCATGAAAAGTAAATTCATTTCTTTACAAAGAGCTTGATACTTCAAAAGGAAAACTACAGATTAAATCTCATCTCTCATCTCAATGCAAGTTGAAAAGGGTTAGTTGCTGCCAATTATGAAATACTTCTATTGTTGGCTATTTGGTGGTGAGGTGTCATTTTAAAAAACTGGTTTCACTGATAATTGTGCAGCATAAGGTTTATGTTCTAACTTCTCAGGTTTGAAACAGAAGTTGGTTCTTTGCAAAACTATATTCTCAGGTCTTTACTCATCGCATCAAGTTCTGATTTGGGAAATCAAAAACTCTCAGTAGAAACATCGTGATTGTTCTAATTAGTGAATTGGATTCCTTTAAGAATTGTTTTGAGTAACACTTAATAAAGAATGAATCATTTTATTAATAGCCAGGCAAAAGAGCTTGTGGAATTTCACTCTACTCACCACCACCCCCCACAATCCTATGAATTGATTGGGTCGTTAAATACAGTTGCGAAATGTATTTGCAAGAACTAAAACAAACTCAAACACATAAAGGACATTCAGCATCCGGTGAGGTATGAAAAACTAACCCTTGTGTTATAGAACAGAAGACAAAAAGAATAATTGTGAACTAATCCAAGTAAACAGGATGTGCTGTCATAATCAATTTAAAGTCAAGTACAAGGATCTGGCAATCTGAATCAGGAATGAAAACAAGGAAACGCTTCCCTCTCAGCCAGTCCTCAGGAAGAGTGCCAGCCTTCATAGGTGCGTGCCCAGGGAAGCCAGGAGGGGGTCTTCCTGTTGCACATCTTCATTTCTGTTTCCCACCTTGTTAAGGCTTTACTCTGTGACACGGGCAAGGCACTCCTTCATTCAACAAACAGGTATCCATGCATGCACTGCACCAGGTTCCTAGCACACTGCATTCAATGCCTCTTTTGCCTATAAACTGAAAGACAACAAAGACCCTTGCTTGCCTTGATTTAGCAACTAACGGGGAAAGAACCATTGATGAGACAGAATGATGCAGTTCTAGCACATGTTCAATTACTTATCTAATATGTGCCCATGAGCAAATTAGATCCTTGGTTTCCTCGTTTGTAGAATGTCTTGTAAATAACTGCCCCCATGTGTGGCCAAATATAAGTTCTTATACAATTATAAGTGATGATAAATATTAAGCAAGTTGCTATGTTTTTCATCCGGAAGGGCTCTTAAGTCCCAGACAAAAGTCAGAGAAAATTTTGTTACAGAAAGGGATGACTGGTAATTCCATTCTCCCCTTTGCTCTGGTGCCCACCCAATGGGCATTTGAAATACCTTCCCCGCCCCCTGACAGTGATGGGCACACAGTGCCAGCCAGGCCTGTTGTGTCACAATCAGAAAGCTTTAAGGTGGTGTGGGGCCGTGGCCTGGCCCTACCACGTGAAGAAAGCTGGTCCTGGAAAATTAAGCCAACACTCTGCTTCTCCAGCAGAGATAAGAGACAAAGAGAATTCTGCTGGAATATGAACTAGGTCTAGTCTTCTGGAGGCTTCTCAGGGCTTGTTTCTCACTTCTTCCTTCACTTCTAATCTCTTTTTTTGTGTATAAGGTAATTTGGATTGGTTTCTGTCACCAATGCAACAGCGGACCCACAGAAAAAGGCAGAGGCACTCGCATTTTCTTCGCTCTTGGTTTAGTGCTCGCTATGAGAATGCTTAGGGCTGGGAAAGTAACCAGAACTCTTTTATAAGGGAGATTCAAATCGCAGTCTCTGGTTTTGGTGGAGAAGGAATGGATGCTGATTTTTTATTTTGTTTTGTTTTGTTTGTTTTTTTGACAGGGCAATGGTGGCACGGAGGGGTTGAGCCTGGGATCCTCTGGCCTGGGTTTGAGTTCAGGCTCCCAAAGCTACGCCATCCTGACTTTTAACCCACAATTAAGACATTAGAGGTATAAACAGGATATGAGTCCTGACATTGCAACCAAGTTTTGACTTTGAGCCACTCACATAGCCTTTCCAGGATGGATTTTCATCTGTAAAGTAAGGTCTCTCTTTGCAAAGTGCTATAATTCTTGAAATGCTCATGAAATTTTACTTTAAACTTAACAAGTAACTGTGAAAAATGCTATAGGAAGAGTGGATGGGTAGCGACTTAAATGAAAATAGTTGAGTTACCCTATGTTTATTTTATTTTATTTTTTTATTACCCTATGTTTATTTTTAATAGCATTTACAATAATAATAACTAAACCATATAGCATTACTATTATATGACAGGCACTGTTCTAAATGCATTACGGATGTTAACTCGTTTAATCCTCACCTTAACTCTATGAGATAGATCTAATTATCCCCCTTTTATAGTTGAAGAAACCAAGGCACAGAGAAGTCGGGTAATTTGCCCCAGGCTGCTCGATTAGCATGTCTGAAAGAGGAACTTAACTCATGCAATTAACGTCTGAAATCCAAGCTCTTAACAAATTTGCTACATGTCTGTTGTTAAGTGTACCTACTTCTCTGCCTGGCACAAAGAGGAATTCAACTAGTGCTTATTAAATGTTAGCAGATGAATAAAATGGCCATTGTGGAGGCACTGATAACAACCAAGTGATCTATTTTTTCAAAATCGAGGTGGCAATAGTAGAGGTACCTACCTGTCCATGGGGACAAGATATGCTCTGTTGGGGATACTTTGCAGCCACACTCCCAAATGCACGGTCATTTTTGGCATGCTTTGCCTAGTGTTCTTGGAGCATTATGTACAAAGGCTAAGTAAGTTTTGTTAAAGGTAGGACAATCTTTGTGTAATTTCCTTGGAAACTGGATTATACTAAGCAGACTGGCTTTTGACAAGCAGTCCTACCTCAGGCCGATGGGAATGAACTACTGGAAACAGAGAAGAGCAGAAGAATATAATCAGCAATATACTCATTTTTTCCCCCGTTTGTTAAATGAAGGTGCTATTTCCTCTCTCATCAGATACCTACATAAAAACGATCCTTTAGTAGCACCCAGAGAGTTGGCAGAAATGACTTCTGTAACTCGAGTCTATAATTTGAACAATGTCCCTTCAATGAGATTGATTGAAGACTGTATAGTAAGTAAATTGCAATTCAGATCAGGGTAAAATTTTGATGATATCCTCACTGTCCCTTTAAACAAGAATCGGGTTTTCCTACGTTAACTTGACTGAAGAATTACGTTGCCAGAGTCAAACTCAGTGGTTTAATAACACGGCTCCCTCCTCAGAATGCTGAGATCAAGTTTATTAATCCATACCAGCAGGGCTTATCTAAGCAATGGAAAATGCCATTGTAATGATTATCTACTATGTGGTTTTACAAAACAGCCAAAGTTTAGCAACTCTCGCTTTTATTGTCTAATGGCTTCAAAGATCTAAGGAACCCATTGGCTTAAACATTAATTCAAACTTAAATCGTGACAACTGCCAGGATTTGGAAAGTTTAGATTATAAGGACTACTGATAGCTCCCATGCGATCACAACAATAGCTGTGGAAAAAAACTATTAGGTCACTGCCTCTACCGATCCCCCTGCCAGTTCTAGAGAAGCAATTAGAGCCTCCCTTGCTCGGGTGTTGCTTGGCTGTGTGCAGAGGGACAGCTTTAACTCCTTGTGGTGTTAAGGTTGGCTGGGGTGGAGATGGGGCACTGCCCATCCAGACGGGGGAGGAGGACACCTGTCCAAGCTGAATCCTGGACTGAGCCCATGGGCGCGCTTAAACGTGGATCTAAAACAGGACGTTCTGGGACTCTTATTTTGCAGAACTTTCCCATAGGAGCAACACCTCGCCAAGCCCGGAGAAGATGGAGACGCTCCACACAGGGGCCAGTCTCCTGAGTTTACCCCATGGAAAAGCCCTACTGGTTTGAGCTCAGACATCTTCCCAGGTGCACTGGGACGCAGGTGCATGTCCTCACTTGTCAGATGGCTTTTGAATTATTGGCACAAGCTGGGAGACTGTGTGGATGTAATGCTTTCTAGATGGAAATACAGCATTTTTATTATTATTATTTTTTATTGTGAAATACACATTTTTTAGAATTAGTTTCAGCTGTACAACACAGTGCAACAGTTATACTTTTTACCCCTCGAAGTGACAACCCCCCTCCCCCAATCCGCCGCCCCATTTCCCCCAACAATCATACATATCAATTACAATTCCCTTGACTCCACTCCCACACTATACTCCACGTCCCATGACTATATATATATTCACTTATAGTTGACATACAATATTATACAACAGCTTCAGGTGTACAGTGCAGTGATCAAGCCTCTACCCCATCCATGATGCTGTCTCCCTAACAAGACATGTGACCATCTGACGCCCTACAAAATATTTACAACATTATTAGTTCTATTCCTCGAGCTGTCTTTCATGTCTTTCATGGCAATATTGGAAACACAGCATTTTTTAAGAGACTGTATTAGAGCTTGAAGGAAATCCCTACTGCGAAGATAATCCTAACAAAGAAAAGGTGATACAAGCCAGAAAATGAGATTTGGAGTGACCAAAATGATTTACCCTTACTCTTGCCTAGAAAAGTAACTAATAAAAGCTGAATTGAAAAAGGGACTTCCTTTTGCCCCTTCTAACAGTTTGCACAGATTAGACTGATCCAGAGATGCTAGACTGGAAAGAAATTTTTGGCCTTGGGCCCCAAGTTAGATGGCTTCAGAACCACTCAGCATTCCATACAGTATGCGCCACACTGTAGCAGAAACCTAGGAGAGGGAATTTCAGATATAATTTTGAACTTGTAGACAATTAACCTAAAAAATTTTATTCAAATATTTCTGTAGCCCAGCATAGGCTATAAACTCCTTGAGGGCTGAGGTTAGGCCCCTCCTTTCGCTGTTGGGCCACACACCCCTCTGGGGCAGTGCTCACAGCTATGACTGCAGCCGGCCTCTAAGATGGCTCTCAAGGATCCCTGTGTCCTGGCAGTCACACGCTGCAACAGTTGTCTCCCACACTGTTCCAAAGGTGGTTTGTGTGAACAATAGAGTATGGCAAAAGTAACAGGATGTCACCTCTGAGATTAGGTTACAAAAGACGGTGGCTTCCTTTTGGCACTCAGTATTTCTCTCTCTCTCTCTCTCTCTCTCTCTCTCTCTCTCTCTCACACACACACACACACACCCCACTCTGGGAAAAAGCAGTGTGCTGCATTTCAGCAACCTTACACAGAGGGTCACATGACCAGAACCCGCCAGCCTACCTACAGCCACATGAGTGAGCCTGGAGCAGACTCACTAACCCCAGTCCAGCCTTGACATGACTGCAGTCCCAGCCAACGGCTTGGCAGCATCTTTGTGAAAGACTCTGAGCCAGAACCACCCAGTCAAGCTGCACCTGAATTCCAAAATCAGTTGCTACGTTTTAGGGTAACTTTGTTACTCAGCAACAGATAACTCATAGAACTACGGAGCCTGTATCCCTTCTCATAGTAGGTATTCTACAAAACTCTTTTGACTACAGGCATGAGGGAGGCAACCAGGGACGTAAATAGCTGAGGGAGAGTCCAACAGGTTTACAAATTTTTTCCGTGGTCCTGATCTAAATATTTCTACCCAGCTACCCCTGGACCAAAACCATCTTCCTTACCTCCTAGGCAAGAAGATTGCAGGGTCCTTTCCCAGTTTGACAACTTCTAATTTCAGCTGAAGATGAATTGTGCTCATATACTTTGCTTTAAGCTGGTTTTCCTCCACCTGAATTACATGAGATGCCCCCATTACAAGTTCATTCATTCATTCAACAATTAGTTAATCAGTGCCACCATTCTAGGTGCAGTGGTTACAACAGTGAACAAAACTATAATAATAAGGCCCCTAGCCTCAGGAGCTTACATCTAACATACTCTCCTGATAAGCTATATGTCCCAAACTACAAAGCTGCCCTTTTGACCTCTTCTGCCAGCTACCTGGGCTCTGAATCCCCATCTAAACTCTTGCTTATGGGAACCCAGCACTACACAGCCCTGTCAATGGAAGCCAGAAAGACATATTCCTTCTATAAGAAGCAGCACTTGTAACAACATTTAGCAATGACTGGTAGTCAGCCCACGGTCTAGACAACTGCATAACGCAGTTATGAGTACATTCAATACAGGGATGAATTTGTCACACTATCTTGCTTCCATCCCTCTAATGTATTTGTTCCATGGCATTGAACAGTGTTCCTTACACCATAATATTTTAATAAATCATATTTTTAATCAGTTGATAAACATTCTAATGTGACATTTCCTGCCTAACATCCAACTGGACCTAAACCATGCAGATCAGTAAGATACAACCAATTCACTTAAATTAAAATAAAAATTATACAATAAATGGTGTCTAAAATGCACATGTAATCATATTTCCATGCCTCAGGTGCTTTTTCCACTCACTTTGGCTCATTTTTATTTTAGCACAAACTCTAAGTCGGGAGAAAACTCGTGTTTCCCATGTTACTGCAGCCAGAAAATAATTTATTGTCAAAACAATTATCACAATATTCCTGACTCTGCCCATCAGCCTCAGTTCCTCCCAAGAAGTATGAAAATTCTCAAGAACTGCTTCCTTTGTGTTCCACACACCAGTCTGCATGATGGCCCGACTGGTGCTCGTCCTCTCCCGTCCTAGATATAGGGGGATATTCACCCCTACCATGGACACCACCACACATGCCCACCAATTGGTGCAATGCCCCATACTATGAGTGCACTACTCTGAGCCAAGGGCGCAGTCTCCTGAAACTGCCAGGCCCCTTTTGGGCAAAACTGCTGGAACTGTTACATAGGAACCAGGGATTAGTCTGGATAATGGGGATTAATTTGAGGGGGGCAGCTACAATGTCACCCTTTTCTCCATCTGGTCTCCCTTTCTTTGTGGGATTGAAATTTTGCTCAGGAGACTCATGAACACAGCATATCCCCTACCTCCTCTTAGCACATCTTATTCACATGTGCCTGAATGCTGGGTGAACTTGGTTTAGGCTGAAGCTAAAACACCTGATTTAAGGGTAGCCGAGGAACACTAGTTTGGAAGCCAGATTAACCTGTGTACTTCCAGAATACCAGTTATTTGTGAAAATCACCAGAAAGCCTGGAAAACCTAATTTGGAAAAAAGTATACTGACCAATAATTGAATTTTTTATTCATCCCACTTGAATTTATCAACAAAAACCTATTTCCTGTCTTCATCATTGTCGTTTCAGTTATAAAGTTTTCAATGGGAGCCAAACAGGTTAATCACCTTATTTGGTATGTTGTTAATTTTCAGAAAGCCTTCGAAATACATGATGACAAATTCAGCCCATGAGAAAAAAGAGAAAAACCTTTCATTTAGAGAAACTGGTTTTTTTCAGTTGCAAGGAAAGAAACTATTTTGTTGGTATGAGGTTTAGCTGTGATTTTTAAAACAACAAAAATTAATTCCTTTTCTGTGGTTCAGAAAATAAAGAGGGTTTTAACTAAACACCTAAGACTCTGAACTCAAACTGCGTTCAGAGCTGTTTCTTTCACCCTGCTTATTCATTGCTTGTGTGCTCTATCTTTTTAAGGTTACATTTTATAAGACACTTTTTTTTCATAAAAGATAAATTTTGAATTAAATACACTTCAAATAAAAATAAATTCATTAAGATAATTAAAGTATATAACCTAGAGCTATGAACAAGAAAATTATGGGAATAGGTTCAATATGAAGGTGAACATGGTGTTTCAATAAGCCTTAAAAAATAACATAAAGGAGGCTGGCTGGGTGGCACAGTTGGTTAGAGCGTGAGCTCTGAGCAACAGGGTTGCCAATTCAATTCCCACATGGTCCAGCGAGCTGCGCCCGAGCTGAGCAGCCACTGAGCTGCCAATGGGTGGCAGGATGGCTCAGCTGTACAAGGTTGCGGGTTCGACTCTCGCATCGGATGGTAAGCTGCACGCCCCTCCCGCCTCTCCCACCCCACCCCCACCCCGCAATTATCTGGATTGAAAGCAGCGACTGGACTTGGAGCTGAGCTTGTGCCCTCCACAACTATGATTGAAGGGCAACAACTTGACTTGGAGCTGATGGGTCCTGGAAAAATACAATGTTCCCCTTCCCCAATTCCTTAATACCGTTCCCTTCCCCAATTCCCCAATATACTCTTTTAAAAAATAAATAAATAACATAAAAATCAGAGAGCTATAATGGTACTATATTATGCAACAAATGGAATAGACAGGCAATTTTCTTTCCAATAGTTCACAAAAAGATCATCTGTAATCCATATGCTATATTGACCTAAAATTTGACTTTTAAAAAACTAGTCCTATTTATAGGCTTGGAACGTTTTCTGCTGATGAATATATACATTCAATTTTAGATAATGAAATAATAAATATATCCAGAAGTATCAAAAGATATAAATAAAAAATCTTGAAAAAGCATGGATTAAAAAAAATTGCAAAGTATTGATGTCAATTATTTCAGGGTGAGGGAAAGGGTCGTTTTTGTTTTCTTCTTTACACTTTGTCACTACATGCTTTTCTATAATGAATAGGTTTGCATTAGAGGAGGGAAAGGAAGAGACTACCTGCCCGGCCCCATTCGTGTGTCTGTCCTGTGCCTTTGGTAAAACACTGTAATAACTCCCTTACTCAAAACTGGGTCACTTAAGCCTTACTTACTCAGGCGCTGGTACTGTGTGTCCCATGGGAGTATCTGGAATGATACACACCTAGGGCCCAGGGAGGATCACGCAGACTATTCTCTTGGTTTTATACACTATCAAGTGCCACAAATGCTGTGTGGTTATTGTTCTTTTTCATGAATGGAAGATGACCGTCACCTTTGAAATGTAGCAAGCAAAGGGTGGCGTTAAGCCTGACACTCTTTAAGGTGAGAAGGTCACAGTGCCAAGATGGACCGTGGTAAGAGCAATATTCAAAGGCAGCAAATATACATCTTCTCTCCAAAACTTTGGACTTTGTGGGAGGCATTTCTGTGAATAAAGATTTATACATTGCTTTCAAGAATGCTTCCGTTTTTATATTCTATTCCATCTATGAGCTACGGGTTCAGAATATAGCCCCATGGTTCACTAACGTGGTTTCTCTGCCTCCAAACAGAAAGGAATAAATAGAGCCATTAAATGCCTGTGGAAAGAAAAAAAACAAACCTGTATGTACAGGCATGTTCTATATAAATGTAAATAGCAGGATATCACAATAGAGAAGGTATAAGATTATTTCAGTGGTATCCACGCATTAATGAAAGCCAATTTGCAATTAGGTGATTAACATAAGAGCCAGTGGTAACAAGCATTGTGTTCTTATTCCAGACATCTTTGTTACAAATTGCTGTTAATAGTTTCTTCCTGTATTTTCTCTTTATATTTTGACTGCATGGTGATGATATAAGCTAATTGCACAGCAACTGCAAAATACTGCATGTTATTTCATGCAAGCCATTTAGTAACTAAGTCAGGTAACCACACACAAAAAAAACACCTTTTGATTACAAAATAGAACCACTTGCATTGCCCAGCTGCAGTCTCTCTGGTTAACCTTGAACTAAAAGTTCATTCCTAAAGCTCCCATTTGTTCCAGGTTGGGCCCTGACTCTGGTGAAGTGCTCCTGCAGCTCTAGGCGTGCAGGGATGCTCCCTGGTTCCTCTGTGCTGGGTACCAAGGGCTGGGCTGCAATTGCTGCTTGGATCCACCTAGTCTGGTTAGCAACACCCAAAAGACACTGCTCGTCGTGGACTCTAAGAAGAAAGCAAAAATATAATTATTGATGACTCAGCCAGCCCCCCCCCACCCCCGAGGAATAAACAAAAAAGAGCTTCCTTAATAGCTAATTTAAGCACATACATGGGTACCTACACATATTCACTGTAAGAAATTTGAAGATTGGAATTACTCCCTTTTAGTATTCTAATTCTTCCTCACTGGGGAAGGGTGACTCATTTAGTTACGTGTGGGCTGAGAATCACATACCAACTATGGTCTTACTTGTGTCCTCTTTTGCTTCCATCATCTTGGTTGCAGGTTATCTGCTGATATGCCTGTTTCGTGCCACTCCGCTTCCTACCTTAGTATGTGTCAGAGCTATTATTTCCTTTTGCAAGTTGGACTTGCTAATGTACAATGGGTATTCAGTATCTTTGATGGTAATTGCTCAAAATCCAATTACTAAATACACATAATGGATTGTGTTTATAGCTCTAGCTATTGTTCTTCCTAATTTGCTATGGAACAGATACTGAGAGAGGGAGAGGGAGGGAGAGAAGGTGGGGGGGGTGGGGGAGAGAGGGAGAGAGGGAGAGAGGGAGAGAGAGGGAGGGAAAGGGAGGGAGAGAGAGAGAGAGAGAGAGAGAGAGAGACTCTCCTTTCCTGGGACCTCTGTGAAACACCTGCCTGTGTGAATGACTCTTCTCAGGCACCCCAGCTTTTGATAGTGTGAGAATGACTAACTTTCAGGCCGGAGGCTACTGGGAGGGAGAAACTAGACCCTATTGTGCATAAACAGATCACCTTATTGAGAGCGTTCTCCAGCTCCAGGAGGCCTGCTGCTTAACTATTTCACCACCACAGACAGGTCAGCTACCACTGGCATGTCTAAAAGAAAGCCTAATTGTTTTCATCTTTTTCCATGGGGCTTGAGGGTATGAGCAATGGCAGCAAGTTTAAGTGGAACTTCTAGATCTGCATTACAAAAGTTTTATTTAATCTGAAAATTGCATTCTAAAAGTTTATCAGGTTAAAACATTTCACTTTGCAGAGAAATACCAATGTGTTGTTTTTTCTGGACTTCAAACAGTCTCAATACTTCTTCTTTTCATAAGGGCTGACTGGTAACAATTTCCTGCCTTAGGGTCCTGAGTTAAAGAGACATCCCAACATGCCTGTACTAATACAACTCACCTTCAGCACCAACTCTTCCCAGGGGGCCCTTCTCTGAACTTCCTGTCTTGGTCAATACTCCCCCTCCTCCAAAATACCCAGACCTGAACCTAGGGTTCTCCTTGACTCCTACTCACAGGCACCCACACACATTATCAGGAAGTAAAATCCTGTGTCTTTAGAACCATAAAGGCAGGAAAAATATATTCGATTTTTCAAATACCTAGTGGAAATTATGTATTGACTCATTAAACCACATGGATTTCTTTGTTTGGGCTGGAATTATTTTCCATCAGTATGATAACTTATTATCTCAGGATCAGTAAAATATTCCAACTGGCTTTTGATGGCATCAGAATTCCTAAAACTTGAATGGACATCAGACTTCAATTTAAAATGTTCACCATGGGATTGGCCTTGGATATGGACACAGTTACAAAGCCCCTCAACTGAAAGCAGTAAGATATTTTTAAACATCTGCTCATGGGCTCAAGTTCGGTGCTTCTTATCCCAAGCAGGACAAGGGCTGGGATTCTGAGCCCTTGGTGATAAAGAATGGTTAGTTCCAATCTGGATATGTTATAACGGGGAAAATACTGATCTCATACGGAACACATTTCCTTGGTTTACTTAAATCCAGTTTTCTTCATGACCAACTTTCAAATCATGAAATCACAGGTGGTAGAAAGATGGAGAACGGCCTACCTATTTATACAAAACTGCTCTCACCTCTATCTGCTTCGCACCTACTGCAATTGCCCTGGTTTACTTCCTTTTCTTTCACTTGGGCTGTTATAAAAGACGTCTCACTAGGCTTCCATCCTTCTGCTTTCTTGATTATATACATTGCTACTCAAGCCTGATAAAAAATTGTTGAGACTTCTCTATTAACATCCTAAGTACAAAATTCCTTACCCTGGCACGTAAGCCCTCTGAAATACAGCGGCAACCTCCATGCCAAGCCTTAGTTCCCATTACTGCCCGACACAATGCCTGTGTCTGCCAAGAGGTACTGCGTCCTACAGTACCATAGCAGTCAGACAGAATGTTCTGGGTTGTTGCCTCCATGGGTTCAGCTCCTGACTCTGGGGCTTATTGGCTCTGTTACTTGAACCAGGTTCTTTAAAATCAACCTGAAACTTAATCTCCTCACTAGCAAAATTGAAATAACTCCAAAAAATACCTATTATATTATTATTATTATTATTATTATTATTATTATTATTATTATTTGAAGTACCTTTCCGTGTCTTGCCTCTCCAGTGTGCTCATTCTCTTTCTCTGGGTTAAACACACTCCATCCATTTTCAGTCTCTCTCAGAGGAACGGCTCTTCAAGTGTTGTCTCTGAAAAAGCAGTTCAAGGATCACCTGGGAACTTGTTGGAAAAATACAAACTTTCAGGCCCTACCTCAGACCTACTAAATCAAAAATGTTAGGTGTGGGGCTTAGCAATCTGTGTTTTAACAACCCTTCCAGGTCATCCTGAGGCACATTAACGTGGAGACCTAAGATCCATCGCAAACGCCACCACCTACGTTTTCTCCTTACCCTCCCAGGGCGCTCGCTCTCTTCCCGCCTTCAAAGCTTCAGAGCACTTTGTACCATCCCTGGTATTTATCTTCTTTGCCTTAACCACATGTGTATATTCACCTTATTTCCCACCTTACCCTTGCCAAATTATGAACTTTTTACAAGAAGAAACTTCACTCATTAATCTTCAATTAGGAAGTGGGTCTTGACAAAGCTTCTTTCCAATGCTTATTTTACTAAATTGAATCAAATTATCTTAGTACTCAAGGTATTAGAGACCGAATAAAGAACTAGAAATAGAGGGAAAACTTTCCTTTTAATACCTACAGATATACTTCATTTTATTGAGCTTCACTTCCTTGCACTGCACAGGTATTGTTTTTTTACAAATTGAAGGTTCGTGGCAACCCTGTATCAAGCAAGTCTATCAGCACCATTTTTCCAACAAGCTCAGATGATGCTCAGCATTTTTTAGCAATAAAGTATTTTTCAACCAAGGTATGTACATTTTTAAAAACACAATGCTACTGCACACTTAATAAGCTTCAGTATAGTTTATATGCACTGGAAAACACAAAAATTCACGTGACTCGCTTTATTGCAATATTTGCTTTATTGAGGAGGTCTAGAACAGAACCTGCAATATACTGGGGCTCCAAAAAAATGTACACATTTTAAGAGATGTTATCTATGTATTACTTTTCAAACCTGAATTGAATTAAGGTAGCAGTGTGTAGTATGACGTTCGCTCAAAAGATGGTGTTAATCAAATGAATGCTAGCATCATTCATTGTATTACAATTTTAATACAGTTTTTTCCTTTCTTAAAATGTGTGTACATTTTTTTGGCACCCTCTGTATGTGAGGTATGCCTGTATTAAGAAGTCCCAGGCTGGAAAACAAAGCAGCAAGATGGATTAAACGCTTCATGTTCTTAATAGGAAGCTGAGTTTCAAGATAGGCAGAGGGGTGAAAGTTCCACCCTTGACAACCATCTCTTCATTCCTTGATTCTGTAATCTGGGCCATTTTAAAAACAGTTTTCTAAATGCATGATGATGGGTGGGGGGATGTAATATCAAGGGTTGAGGCAAAATGAGTATGCAAGACTGACGTTTCTATAAAAGTGCTTTCTATTTTATCTGCCTACAAAAGGAATATATGATGTTATTTATTTTCCCCAGTTTACCCTTAAGTAACTTTGAACTTGGAAATGAAGCTAAGCTTAACCTATGAAATTGCAAATCCAGAAAAAACAACACAAAGTCCCTGTTCTTAGAGTACATGGGGGCTGGCTGGGTGGCTCAGTTGGTTAAGAGCTCGCTCAAGAGTTTGAGCTCTGAGCAACAGCAGTTCAATTCCCAGCCTGAGCTGAGTAGCCGTTGAGCTGCCAACTGGTGTCAGGATGGCTCAGCTTAAAAAAAAAAAAAAAAATAGAGTGCATGGAGTTTGTCAAATACCAAAGGAGAGTACTATTTGTTCAAACATCTTTTACTAATTAGTACCAATAGGCATTATTTTTAATAAACAATTTTTTAAAAGAAGAAACTAGTAGCTGCCTAGACTTTTGCAAATCATGTGTGCACAGCTGTATGTACATTAATGAGATCATTACAAACGAAAGCACTTTTGATTGATGGGATGCTTGATATCTAACTGATGGTTGGGCAGCGGTTGAGCACAAGCCCAATTTTCAAGCCGTTTATAAGTTAGTGTGACTTTCAAACGATGGAAAAGGAATCCATTGTTGCTGGTAAAAACTTGATTGCTGGTAAAAACGTGATTTCTTTTGATCTAGTGCTTCCGCTGTACTATTTACTTTTGTGGGGAGGCACCTTTAAATTTTCCACAACTGTAACAAATTGATTCACAGCCTAAACTCCTGGTAATCAAAGGCCATGCTATCACACTGTTCTAACCATATCTATCAGGTTGTGTTTTTTTCACATTTGGCAAAGGTTCAAGTGCGGCTGCCCTGTCTGATGTAAGGCACCAGCCCATGAAACAAAATACAAGCAAAGGTGATTAAAAGACTCACCTGTCTTTTAAACTTTTTCACAACCCTAGCATCCACTCTGTTCAGTCATTATTTGAGAGAGAAAAAAAAACAAAAAACAAAAGCCATGTTAATGACAGAATGCTAAAGAGGAAGTTGTCTGGCAGATAAAGTCCAAGCAATACAACTTCTAATAGGCACTTTAATTGCTTTTTATTTCTGAGGCCCCCAACTTTAAAGGTTACTCTTAGAAGGATCTAGAAAGAGAGCTCTTGGCAAAATTCTAAGAGACACCTAAACTGTTTTTGGAAAACTCTGCTTGCTGTGGCTGGTTATGGAACAAGATGATAGCAGAGATTTCAGTGACGCCCGCACATGAATCACATGATGAGTCACAAAACTGTATTCACCTGCTAGGAAAAGCCAAATAAAAGAAATGATCCTAGAATCCTTACCTTCATGATCGTTCGAGTTTTCAAAAATAACGTGGGGAAAAGGTGGTCATGAAATAAAAAGAACTTTCTCATGGAAAGGGCACTAAAGAAAATGCAAGCTCTATTGCAGAGATCTAAGAAATGCAAATTATAAAAGCAAGCAGGGATGAACCTTGAAAACATTATGGTATGGGAAATAAACCAGACACAAAAGGGCAAATATTGTGTTATAGAATTCCACATATATGAGGTACCTAGAATTGACAAATCATAGAGACACAAAATACAATACAGGTTACCAGGGACTTGGGGGACAGAATAGGAAGTTTAGTGGGTACAGAGTTTATTTGATGATGAAAAAGTTCTGGGCAGCACAACACTGTAAATCTACTTGATGTCACTCAATTATACACTTTAAATTGGTTTAAAGGGTAAACTTTACATACACCTTACCACAATAAAAAATACATATAATGAAAACAAACAAGCAAACAAAAGAACAAGTATGGAGACCCTATGACAGAAAGTAGTGATGCTAGAATGTTATAAACCTGGAGGAAAAAAAGAATTTTAAAAACTAAAAAAGAAGGCATTAAACTGGGTTCTCATCTGCAAGAATTATATCATGTTTTCCACAGAGGGAAAAAAAAACAAAACAATAGAAGATCAAATGACAGAATAGAAAATCAACGAGGACCGAGGAGTACCTTTTCTGAGATGGGAGGTGGCCATAAGTAGGACTGATTAAATAATATTGGCTATGTACAGCGCTTTTATTAAAGTCAATCTATCTCTTAGGCTATCATCCTTACCTGTTGAAGAGGAAAAACATGGAAGGAACTGTCACTGATAAAAAGCTGGCTGGAGAGGAAGACGGGGTCTTGACCATAAAGTCCAAGGATACTGGATTAAAGCACAATGGGTGAAATTGTATTTAAAGCCCAATAAAGAAAGTGGGGGAGGGAAGAAATTAGAAAATCGGGCCCAGTAAAGTTTGTCCAACACGAGATTCAGCGATTTTGTGATTCAGAGTAAAGTTTTAGAAAATATTTAACCACCAGCATCGAGCAGTAAGAAGTGATTGAAAAACATAATCCAGGATAACAAAAAAGGATCCAGGGCCAGCCAAGTGGCTCAGTTGCTTAAGAGTTTTAAGAGCACGAGCTCTGAACAACAGGGCCACCGGTTCAATTCCCACATGGGTCAGTGACACTGCACCCGAGCTGAGCTATCGCTGAGCTGCCAACAGGTGGCAGGATGGCTCAGCTGGTGTAACAACAAGATTGCCTGTTCAATGGTGGGCTACGCCCGCCCACAACTAAGCATCTTGAGCCACCCGGATGGCTCAGTGGATAGGGTGTGCGCTCTTAACAACAAGGCTGCCGAGTTTGACTCCCTCATGGGATGGTGACTATGCCCACCTACAACTAAGACTGAACTCAGCACCTTGAGCTGAACTGCCCGACGGGAAGCCAGATGGCGACTGGCACCCTCTACAACAAAGATTGAAGAACAACAACTTGGCTGGTCCCCTTCCCCAATTCTCCAACACTGTTCCCCTCCCCCATTTCCCCAATAAAATCTTTAAAAAAAGAAGAAAAAAAGGATCCACTTTTGTTAATCATTTAGTATAATAATAATAATTTAGTATAAAAAATGCCTCTACTGTGTTTATGAAAGCAGCGTTTCTTCAAGAGTGGTTATCAGACCGTCTGCAACAGCACCTCCAGGGGACATGTTTGAAAGGCCCGTTCCTGGGCTTCACCTCAGACCTACAGAATCAGAGACTCCGGGAGAGGGGCCAGCAATCTGTGTTTTAACAAACCCTCAGGTGATTCTAATGGTAAAGTCTGAGAACCAGCACCTTAGGAAAGAGCTGGCACAGAGATCATTAACAAGGCCTGCAGGGAGTTAACCAGACTGAACCCAAGGGAGAAACACTGGTGGGCTTCTTGCTAGAGGCAGCTGCTGTGGAAAGTGAGACAAGCACTGAGGCCCACAAGGAGGATTTTCTTCTCCTTTTCTAGGCAGTCTTCTTATTTGACTCAGGGAAACTACTTGTCTGTTACTAGGCTTGGCAAACCAACGCTATAGAGGAATCTGGACTGTGACTGCCATGAGACAGCACAGGATTCTTCCTTCTTTCAAATACCTGCTCCCTCTCTTTCCCTCTGCATTTCTCCTTATTGGGAAGACATCTGCAACTTATCATGCAGATGTCTTCAGATCTTTCAGAATGTGTTTTCATATCTCACCATTGCCAAGAAGACTTTCCAAGTCAGGCTCACCTGTTAGAACAATCCCAGAGCAGACATGCCTTGTTTTAATTGCTCCTTGCTTTATTGCATTTCACAGATGTTGCATGTTTTGCAAATTAGAGGCAAGACTCTCCACCAGCAAAAAGATTATGACGCACTTTATTGTGGTGCGTCTGCAAATGAACCCACAGTATCTCCAAGGTAAGCCTGTGTTTCTACAACACAGTGGTTCAGTTGCAGATTTAAATAAGTCTCATTAGGTGTGTGTGGGTTTTGTTTTTAATCTGCTCTTTTTTCTGTCATAAAATATCTAAAAACAACAGCTATATATAAACTGGTAGTAAAGCCCTCTGTCCATACTTAAACTACAGTTATGAAACCCCCTTAACTTTAATATGCTGTCAAATGTTACTATTTTTCTTAAAAATCCATGTGCATGTATTTCTTTTATATTATCTTCAAGTTTAATGAATATAAACATTTTTCCTTTGTGTCAGATGCATTCTCACTTTTCTCTAACTGGACTGGGAGTCTAACTTAATTCTACGTTTTTAAGCCTATGACCTGCCTGCCCCTCACCCCTCCTGCTTGCCTGCCCCATCCCAGGCAGCATTCAGAAAGAAACAGACCTAGTACTTGGTTCAGGGCCTACTGCCCAAACCATCTTGTGTCCCACCTTACTTTCCAACCTCCTGACCCATGGTCTGGTCCCCTTTCTAGAGTTTCACACCAATTTTCGTTCCGATATGGTATTATTTTTTTGGTATATGGGGACATAAAATTCTCCTTTACTCACTTAGGGTCTCTGGCTGGGCCTAAGAATTAAACTGAAATAGACAGATAACAAGAGAAAAGCATGCACATTTTATTAGAATTTTAAATGTACATGGAGGCTTTCACAAGAGAATGAAGACCTGAAGAAGTGACTGGAACAGAAAACTCTTATACCTTTTAGACAAACAATAAATTGTAAGAAATAAGACAAAGAGTTTGGGATAGAGGCAGTAAGTTGTGGGAAGTGACTAGGAGATACCTAGAGGGGTAAAGCTTGGAAGAGAAGGTGATTTTAGTAAGTTTGTTTGTAGAGATCCATTTCAGCCTCAATTCCCAGTCTCATTATAATATGGACATTTTTCTCTTTCTGGTACAGGGAGGGTATCTTTCTCACAAGAAACTTATGCCCTGCTTTTAGGTAGACAAGGAAGGTCAGAGAACTTTCCTGCATCTGCTATCTCAAGAGCCTGCAGCTCAAAATAATCAATATGCCAAAGTAGCATATTTTGAGGTGGCAAGTCCTGAATGCCTTCAGATGCTAACCCCTTGCCATAAGTTGCACCAGCTCCTTGAATTATGTCTACTTCTGGGAGCTCTTGGTAACAACTGCTCAAGATGTAAGAAATAGCCCATCAAGCTAGCATTCTTCTACGTAGTTTAAGTGATGGTTCCTACAAAAATTAAAACAGAGATATTCATTCCATGCTGGTGCCTGCTGATGGCTAAACTCTCAAGGTAACCTACCAGCTGCCTATCCGAGAATCTGTGATTATGGAATTTACCCCTAATGGGGAAGATCATGCAAAACACTCTAATGAGACATTTTCTTAAGGCATGGAGGGTTGCTGAGCCAATGAAATCAAGAAGAAAGGAAACAATTTCTAAAACTTTGATAGAAAAGTGCATCATTTTTTAATGTCATGAAAATATGCATTGACTCTTAGAGTCAGGGTTTTAAGGAAATAAGGTAGCCTGAATAAAGAGGATTTAGCTGCTGAGCCAAATGGAAATTTTAACACACTTTTTTCACCTTCCTATTTTATTTTAGTTTGACATTCTTGGAATCTATGTTTGCGGAAGAATTAGGGATTTTATGTGCAACAGCAATATGTTTATGTTCCCATTACTGAGGGCAGAAGCTAATCCTTTAGCACCACATACCACTAAAAGTGCCAATGTTTGGGAGTAGTTCTGTTCAACAGTAACAGTAATAAAAACAATAATAATGACAATATAATGCTAGGCTAAACTGTAGTAACATAAACACCCAAGTCATAGTGGCTTAAAACAATCAACTTGTATTTGATGTTCACACAAAGTCCAATACAGCCCAGAAGCTCTCCTGAGAAGTTCTTTTTTGGTGGTGATTCAGGGATCCAGACTCCTTACATATGACAGCTACACTCTCACCAAGGATGCTGCTGCAGAGGTAGAAGGAGATGTAGGAGATACACAGGCTTTTAACTGTCTTAGCCTATAAATGCCATTCCCCTCTCACATTTCATTGGCTGGAGCTAGTCACATGACTTCAACCTAACTGCAAGGTAGGCTGGGAAGTATAGAAGAGCACAAAAACCTTTTGTGATCCTTTCCCCCAAGTTGTTATGATTTATTGATCAATGCTATCTATATTCCAAGTACTGTGCTAGTTAATTTACATGCATTATCTCACATTCTAAAACCAAACTTTCATGATACATGTTATTAATTTCCTTTCATAAATGAGTAAACTGAGGCTCACAAAAAATGAACTCATTTACTTGTATTATCTCTGGTTCTTACAGAAACCTCTAAAGGTATGTGTTATTAACTCCAATTTACAATGGTGGCTCACAAATAGAAACAAATTTTCCAAAAGTCAAATGGCAAAAGTGGAATTTGAACTGAAGAAGGGAACCATCTTCTTGCTTCTCCACATGCTATGTGCCAAGTTTAATGCTGTGCTCTGGGAATACCAGAAGCAAAAGGAAACACGGGGAAGGGGAAAGAGAGCAGTCCGCCTCTGCTACCATGAAAGCAGCTACTGCCATCAGCACCGTGCTCTGGTGCCCCAGGGGTGTCCACATCTGGACCAGAGATGGAAAGCACAGTGTTTCCACAGGCAAAAAGCCCAGGCACTTGGTCATACAGTCAGGTTTTCTGTGAAGTTAATAGCAGTTAGGGTTCAGAATCCTCACTTTCATAGGCACCTCCCAAGATCCTGGGAGAGACACCAGCCATGTACGCAGAGGATGTTATATGTCCGTAAAATATAGAAAAGTGAGATCTTATAACAACAATTAGTTAACACCACTGTCTCTTCCTGAGTGTTGTTTAGCTTTTCCTGTTGTTGGTGGTAACCTGCCTGTAAGATTCAGTTAAGGAGAAATTGAATAGAGCATACATTTACTTGGGCTTGAATGAGATATATTCATGTGATTCACAATCACTTCTGTGTATAAATAAGTTATTGCTTGCCATCCTGGTGTAAGTAATGGCTTTCAGGGATCTCCCCAATGCCTACGATGCTGACTCACCTGGCATCACAACACAACTGTGCAGAGCTGGAGGTCACACTGGGACATGAACATGTCCTATGGCACCGAGTGACACAGTATGTGGGTGAAAAAGGAAACAGAGGGAGTCAGAAGCTAATCGTTAGAAAA